>NW_010412870.1:0-33743 GCF_000710305.1 Buceros rhinoceros silvestris | reverse complement strand
CGTAGCATGGGGCAGTGAAATCTTCACAAATAATTTTATAGAGTCCTGACATCAAACTAGACTGGGTTTGGTATTTTTCAGTATAGTAGTTGTACTTTATTAGCTGATTATAAAAGAGCTTTCCTATACAGCAAAGTAATGTGCTTTTTTTTTGTTGCAAGAGAAAGTTGCTTTTGGTCTTTTGTTTGGGTTGTTTTTGCTTATTTATGTACGTTTGTGAGCTTACAATCGCTTGCTGTGCCTCTGGCTGTTTGTGCAGACTGCGAGCCCGTCTTGGGGAGGCTGCCAGTGTGTTCTAAAGCGCTCCTGTGGATCCAGCTATGGTGGATGTGTTCATACATTGCCAGAAATGCTGAGAGGCAGTTTCCAGGCCCTCTGTGAAGCAGCTAGAGGAATAGCGTTTGAGAGGGATGAGAAGCATTTTTTGAACACTCCAGAACTGCTTTTTTTCAGCCACTGGGGTACCAGGAGGCAGTATAGATACTAGCTGAGCTTTCTTCCTGGATTTGGGTTTCTGTAAATGTAGTAGAAGACAATTGTGCTTATTTACTTGAATCAGAAACTTTAAAAAATTGTATTTTCTATTACTTTTAATTCTGACATAAATTTGCCCCCCAGCTCTTTGTAGAATATATATTTTTTATGTTTATGCTAAAAATATTTTTTCATTTATGAATATAAATTAAGGAAAAAGTGTTCTTAAACTTTCGTTCTTGAACTATTTTGTTCAGAAGCATGGGAACTAACTTAGATAGGAGATTTGTTTCTTTGTCTTCCTTGTGAGTATTCACCTAAATTTTTCCAAATTACTAACCCCTAGATTCTCTAAGGAGTGTATTTATACTCAAGCGGTTTCTTTGCAGGAGCCAAGCAGAATCTTTGAGACAGTAATTCCTTGTGAATGCCAGGGACGGCCCCAGTCCTTGGCACAAGTGGTGAGAGCCAAGTGACACTAGTGCTCTGGATCTGTGTCCTGTCAAGGAAGGGAAGAAAAAATACAGGGGGAGAGAAAAAAGGTGGCTGGTAGAAAGACGAAGTGAGGAAGGCAAGAGCAGAAGAAGATGAAAACTGACATGGAATAGAGCAAGACAGGAGTGAGTGGAGTGTGTCTACATAGGACAGATGGCAGAGGAAAAATGCTGGGAGAAGTAGTGGGGAACAGGGGTATGATGAAGGAGAATAGCTGGAGGGAAGGAGAGAGGAAGGAGCTCTAACAAGCAAAAGGAACTTGGATGCTGAACAGGACCAGAGGTTTCAGGTCATTCAGATCTCTGTAGACACCTAATTCACTGGTTCCTCCGTTAGCTCAAAAGATAGTGGGTTGTGCAGGGCTGAGCATGGGCAAACAGATTCTTCTGGAATCGGTAGTGTGCTTGTAGCACGCGTAAGATCGGCATCTATAGAATGGCACTTTTATTCAAGACACAGAACAAAGTGTAAGAAATAAAAACTTCTCTTTCTTCATGGCGTGTTTGATAGTTTTAAACTTGGAAAGCCCTTCTCTCAAAAGGTGGGAGGTGCCAGAGTCGTGCTTAGTCCTGGGTTTTTCTCCAATCCTCTTTGTCTTGTGGTACGCAGTCACACAGTATTTTTCACTCATAGAATACCCTGATGATAATGCTTTTCTTCTCAGGTTCTCTGTGGACTTCCTTTGCCGATGGCAGAGTCCGGCTGAGAATAGATAACTCGTGTCCGCAGACTCCCATAACAGTTCATCAGATGTTCAAGGAGAGCTTGGAAAAATATGGATCACTTAATGCTTTGGCCAGCAAAAAGAATGGAAAATGGGAGAAGATAACTTTTTCAGAATATTACTGCCTCTCCAGGAAAGCAGCCAAAAGCTTCTTGAAGGTAGGTGTGGGAAACAAAACCAATTCCTTTTTCTCCCTGTTGTCTCCTTAAAAAAATCCAAACCAACAAAACACTGAACCAGAACAATGACAACAACAACAAAAACAACCCAAAAGACAATATAAGAGGCTTTTCCCATTCAGTGAAGATCATCGGTCACATTCTTTATTGAAATAATAATGGTGAAAATTGGTTTTGGTCACTGCAGTCAAGGGAACTTGACTGTAAGTGAAGAGCTGCTGTGCTTTGCGCTTTCACTGGGATATCAGTACAAAGCTCAGCATAAGGCCTTAAGATTAAAAAAAGGAAAACAGTGAAAACAGCAGTGCCATGAATTTGGCAAGATAAAGACAAATTTTAAAACGCTTTAAACATAGGGTAAGATTAGTACTTATTATGCTCTCGTTCATATCAAAAAGTTCTGGTTTTCAGGCCTTACCGGACAGCAGAGCTTAACCAGACAGGAGGAGGTAGTGGGAAGTTTAAATCGTGTCAGTTGTTTATAGATGCTGGTGTGTAATGGATATCAACACAGAGATGGGCATGGAAATGTCTTGTCAATACCGTAATAATAAATCAAAACTTCCCATGGTTTATATCGGTGTGTATGTTTCAAGCTATGTGTTAGCACTGCGCCTCTATTCTATAACTTTATGCCTGTTATTTTTAAGCTTGGTCTTGAACGATTCCACAGCGTAGCAATCCTTGGATTTAATTCTCCAGAATGGTTCATCTCAGCTGTTGGAGCTGTTTTTGCTGGGTAAGATTTTTTGGTTTGATTTGCAGGCGGGAGGGCGGATTTGGGGATTTCTGTTTTGCTGGGTCTGGAAATGTAGCAAATTAGCATTGGGTGTCATACCTTGGAAGCTGGGCTGCAACCCATTAGCACATTCAGCATCCTAGTGGAGTCCCATAGCTTTCAGTAATCCAAAATAGTCCAGACACTCGTAAACTGATCCTGTTTGCTATGGGCTTGACTGCGAGAGTCAACAGTACCTGATCGCTGGAAGGTGTGGGAAACAGATGAGACTCCCAGTTTTGTTTGAATGGTATTTGTCTATAGCAAGGTGTGTTGAAGCAGATGAAGTGACAGATAAATACTAACTATTCTGATACCTGTTCGTACAATTTGTATTTTTACCTCTTAAGTGGTTTCTGTGCCAGTGGAATTCAGACTGCTGTCCGTGTGCAGCTTGAACAGAAAGAGGACATAAGTGGCTTTTTTTACCGCTTCCTGAGCTAACTCTAATGTAGCCTCAGGTGGGTTAAAATACTGAATCGTAGCCTACAGCATCCTCTGCTGAAGAGTTCAGGGATGAGGTTTTTCAGTGGTCATCTGTCAGAGGTACTAATGTACATCTGAATGCTTGAAACAAACATGACAGCTGTGCTGCTCTTTACTTCCATCTTCCATCTTCATACTCTTTAAGCTTTCGTCCAATCTTTGATGACTATTCTCTTTTTTTTATACTAACTGCATGTGTGTGTGTATGTATGTATATAAATGTATGTTCTTTTACATATATACACACTTTTGATACAGAGGAATTGTCACAGGAATATATACAACCAATTCTCCAGAAGCCTGCCACTACATTGCTCATGACAGCAAAACCAATGTCATGGTGGTGGAAAATCAGAAGCAACTGGACAAGATAATGCAGGTACAGGGTGGCTGAATGGTTACTCAGCCATAATTGTCCTATTTCTCCGTGCTGTATTGCTCCCAAATACAACATTCACTATCTGTATCATGACACTTCTCATGGGAGTGTTCTTATTCAGAAATCTGTTATCCGGTGTTTGGGATCTTGAGTAGATTGCAGCTCCATTCTCTACAGTGTCTGTGGCTCACATCTAAGCAGTTCTGATCCTCTCCAGCAGAGAGCTCACTGGTTGGTTTGCTGCACACTTACCTGGGAAAAAACACCATGTTTTTATCCCATGTGTGTAACGGCACCACCTGATTCTGTTTGGAAAAGCACAGACCACTTGAATGGAAGGTATTAGGATGATGCACGTTTGTGAAGGTCTGCCATATGAACGTTACGGATGTTAGTGTTCAGAATTTCCTCTTTCCAAAATGTCATCTTTTCCTACCCCTAGAGTTAAGCACTAAAGCTGTTGAGGTTACTGCACTTGGATAGCATGATGGTTGACACGAGAAAAGCTTTAGTGAGATAAGTATTCCAGAAAAGCATCCTGTTTGCATGACTTCTTGCAGCGTCATTGACTAAACGTGAGGCTGTGCTGTCATGAACGTGGAGAGAAGAATGTAAATGGAAGAACTTGAGGGATTTGATTCATACACATTTCTGTCTAGAAAAAGAAAAGTCACCTCAGGCCAGCACTGCTTTATCCAGCTGAGGGTGTTTTGGAACTTCTTTTTTTTAATCTGGAAGAACCCAAGACTGAAATAACAACATAACATTTCAATAGTTATCCTCCTAATAATGGGGCCACTGCTTGGGGCCATCACGCTGCTGCTTTTGTGTTAGCAAGAGTTGATCAAGTCAGTTCAGAATGTGGTTAATTCAAAGGTGTCTATGAGGCACTGGGTCCCACAAAGTTCAGTGAAACGAATGTTTGCTGCAGGATATGCAGAGCAGAGAAGGAGCTACTGAAAGCAGCAGCCATTGCCGTCTGCCTGAAGCCTGCAGGTTTATATTTTTATTTATCCTGAAAACGTGCATATGGCTTCCTTTCTTTCCTTTAAGAACTTTTTTTAGCAATTTAACAGCAGTTTTTGCTGAGGAGCTTCCTCTGTATTGGTAAACACGACAGTTAGGGTCAGCTTCTAGCTTGACCTAGACTGTTCCTTTGGTGATTATGCGAGTGGATGCTGAGGAGCCATTTCAGATTTTTTTTTTTTATCTTTTGACTCAAAACACATTTTCTAGAGCAGACAGTGTAGCATCTCCTTTTTTTCCTTCCTTGTCCTCGCCATGCCACCCCTTGTTGAGCTAGTTGGTTCTGAGATTAGGGAAGAATATGTGATGATAAACAGGAGATTTCTTGTGGCTGTCAAGCCATTTAAAGTTTGGCAGTATTGTAGTGGAACAAAACCCACACAAGATGTGAATAATAAATAATAAAGTTTATTTTAAAAATCCAACAGATCTGGAATCACTTGCCACACTTGAAAGCTGTTGTGCTCTATAAAGACTCACTTCCAGAGAGACATCCAAATTTGTATACGGTATGTGAGTACTAGAACAGAGGTGTCATTCGTGGGGTATTATATATTTGATGAATTCCTACTATGTTTAATCTGTGGAGTATCTGCCTTTTGTAATACATTGCTGTGTTGCAGCAAACACCTTCAAAGGCTTCATCAGCTTTTTCTGTTCAATTTCTGCGTAACTTTATGTTTGATACTTGGCATTTGAGATTAGAGCTACCTTATGTAACTGTCTGTCTGTGTCTCCCTGGCTTTCTGCTTGATGGGATTAACAAAACACCTATAGGCTACAGGTGTTAGAAGTTGTCCACAGGTGCTAGCGAAAAATGAATTGTGGTTGGTTACACTGGATCCAGGAAAGTGAAAATGCTTGTACTTTTGCAGATGATTGTTTCATTTTGTTTGCACTGAATATTTCTGGTGATAGGCAATGAGTGAAGAGAAATAACTACAGACTACACAGAGGAGCACATTTTCTTAGTATATGTAGACTCTTCATATCACATGGTAAAAACAAAGCAGAAAAAAAAAGGACAAAGCCAGGATCAGAAATTTCTGAGTGGTAGAAGGTCCAGCCTTTAAATTAAGAAATATGAGGACTTGAAGCAGAATGAATTTTTGTGAAGATATTATTCCAATATATTTTGAAAATATAATTGAAAATAGTTAAGAATACAAAAATCAACATTTAAAGCGGACTACAGATTATCAGATTTTAGACTGAAAAGCTTCAACCAGCAAAAAAGGTGATGTTAATGAAGAGTGAACAGCATAGGAATATTTTTAAATATTTGCAGTTTTAATGATCTGAGGGGTTGCTTAGGTACACAAGAAAAAAGTCTTCTGCACTTGTTTTAGTCATCTTTTGCTGTGTTGAATAGCATATAACTTAATAATCAACAGTTACTGTTATAATTCCTGTGTACTGGTGTGGAATATGCCTTGCATCTCAGTGCAATAAAACAATGAATACAAAGGAAATCGTACTGTATATATTTCTTAGTAAAAAGAAGTGGTGCTAACAATTAATTCTGGAACAGCGTTCAGTTGCCAAAACCGAAATGCCTGAGAATGGATATATTTGAAAACACCCCGTTCAGGTATCACGTTGGACATGTTTTCTCAGTGGAGAAGCGTGGCTATGAAAGTATCCTGTTGCCATAACTAATGTCATCTAAAGGAGAAATGAGAGATCAAATCACCTAAGGCAGAAATGATTGTTTATCAGGCCTGCTGTAAAGGAAACCACCCAAACCACAGGGCACTGACAGCTGACAAGTAACGAGCAATCGCTGCAGTCAGGGCAGAGCCCTAGTTCCGTGGTCAGTGCACATTTCCAGAAGGCAAATGCAAAGTCAGTAGTGAGTGTGTGACTGTTCGTACCTTTCACACTCTCTGGAACAGGAGCACTGGCTGTTGCAGGTACTGTTCAGTGAACAAAGCCTAGGCAACAGAGTCACACTGGTTGACACGTTCTAGTATGAGAAGACAGGTCAGGAAAACAGGAATAACTGCGAAGTCACGTAGAAATAGTTACATCCTTGATACCTCCGGACTTTCCAGGAGCGTGGGAAATTGATGCAGCCACATTCTGTGGGAAGGGACAGAATGTGACATATCATCTACTTGCTACAGAGCTGTGCATTGTACCGCATCTCTTTCCAGAGATGTGGTTTGCTAGAAGAAAGTATAAAAATGATGACGAATCCTTAGGATAGCCTTGCCACCCAAGAAAGGAAGTCTAAGTGCCACAGAGGCTGGCTGTGGTAACCGGAGTAGCATGCTGGCAATGACAGAGGCCTGAAGGAAACAACGAACGCCCTGCTCAAGCACAGACTCTTCTTTTTGACCTTTGCTGTCCTTCGCATCATCCCCTTCACTGCTGTATGGTCCTAGATAGATGTCCAAGAATTCATTGAGGAATGGAGGTGGTGCGTCTTGGATTTGGATAACACAGTTCTGTAGCACAGTATGAATCATCCGATTCCAATGGGAAACAGACAGTTTGGTTATTGACATTCTTAAAAAAATGTGTTACACCGTAGCTGTCAGTTAATGGTACCCTGAGCCCCATATCTGGTGCACACAACAGAAGTATCTGGGAGCAACCAATATAATATAGAGGATCTCGCTCAGCATTCTTCTGGGCCAGTTTTGCAGCACAAAAGTCCGGCATCATAAAAGGTTTAGCTCATTCTAGATTGAGACAAATTTGAATGGAAGTTGTGACCAGCATCATATGCTCTGTTTGCTCTAAAATAGCAGATAATTTGGGCAAACTTTCACACGTCCAGGTAATGCTGCTTTTGCAAAGAAGCTTTCATTGAATTGCTTTATATTTGTCTTTATATAGGAGACAAGGAATTACAGATGGAATGTCACAAGTGTACCCTTACCGAAAAACAGTACATCCAGATTCCTTTACATAAGGCTCAACATAAGTGTGAGAGGGTAACAGAATTTTAACCTCTGTGGCTTGTCCATGGTATCCACCTTGGAGGAGGAGTAGTATTACCATTCTCCTCTCTGACACCAGAAAGACTCATGGCAGCACAGTTTTGGAGAGTCTGTCTGTGATTTACACATGAAGTTCTAAGCTAGTCTTCCCATATTTCTTACATAGGCAAAACCTGGGGAAACTTGCCTTGGAAACGTGTTCAGAGCAAGGAACTGAAGTTTTCTGCCATTTTGGGGACTGACAGGGTACTGTGTCTTTCCTACTTCTAAGAAGCCATTTCATATCATGTATTTTCTGTTACATGTTCTAGATGGAAGAGTTTCTGGCGTTGGGAGACGACATATCTGATACTACTTTGGATGATATTATTAATTCCCAAAAGCCGAATCAATGCTGTGTGCTAATATACACATCTGGAACAACTGGGAAGCCAAAAGGAGCCATGCTGAGTCATGACAATGTATGTACCTTAGACTCTTTTATAACATAAAAATAGCCTGTGTGAGGATATTTGTTCCTCCGTTTTGAAATGACTGGTGCATGCTAGAGCCCTGAAATCCTTCTGCTCTTGCCACATGGATAGTGTACTGCACAGCAATATTCAAAACGCAGTCAGCTGTTTCTGGTAAAGTATGAGCAAGGTGAAAATGAACCTCCATCAGACTAGCACTTCACAAGGTTGCACAGATTGCTACAAATACGAATTTTGGATTCACAGGTTTTCTTGAGAGAATCAATGCATGTGTTCATAAATGTAATTCATACATTGCCATAAAGTCTCTCGGGTGATGTCACAGGTCATCTTAAAACAAACAAATGGTACACATCAGCCGGCTGCTGTCAAAACAGCCTGACAGACTCCTTTTGCAAGTGTTATTAAAATTGGGGGTGGTTCTGTGGGGATTTCTTTTACTTCGGTGTTATTGTACTCCTAGACTTAGGTTTCTACATCTGTCACTGGAGGATGCCCTACCTGCATTGTTGCAAACAGAACATTTTCCAGTGAAAAGCGAAGTCACTTGCAAAAAGGACTTTCTACAGAGGTCTTCTAGCAAAGATCTGAAGTGTAGTTGTTTGGGGGTTTCTTTTTTTTAAGGTGGAGTGGAAAGGGGTAGTGAGCCTCTCTGAACACCCAGACAGTCTGTGAAAGGTGTGGGCTAAGTAGTGGCCTCCCCTCTTAAAATAAAATAGAAACCATTGCAGACATGCACACTGCAAGGAGCAAGGTGCCCAAATGTACGGAGTTAGTACAGTCCTGCCTGGAAGCAGAACACAGAGGACCTGGTAGACAAGAAGACTGATCTGATGTTGCACATCCTGTGCTCTTCTATCTCAAAGGAGTCTGGTGTCGTTTCCGCGATAGCTGCCAAACTATTTCTGGCTGCTGATCACGAACAGGCTATTTTTGTGTTGATGAACAGTGGAAAACATGCCTTGCCTGTAGCTGTGCTGCTGCCTTCTTTAGTCAAAAGATGTTTACCACTGTCTGTGTGCAAAACCAATGCTGAGTCAGTCATGTATGACCCATGCAGGTCTGTTGCGAGCGTGCCTGTGTGCTGCAAGGCTTGGGGGATAAGCAATCGATATAGCCACATCTCAAAGACATCCCATTCTGCCTGCTGTGTAAGTCTCCCATAGCCACTTGTCCAGTGCTGCCATCTAACCTTGGAGTGGCCTGGCCTGACAGCATGCTGCTCCTTAACAACCTCTCTTGGCAATCTGTATTCCTTCAGTCCAAACGTACACTTACACCTTCTGATTTAATACAAAGAAAAGGAGCTGGCAGGAGCACACTGTGAGAACAGGTGGTGCATGTGATTTGTACCTCCTCCAGGCCATCTTGAATACTCTCATTTCTGTGTCCTGCCCTACCCATTTTGTATTACAGACTCCTCTGAGAAAGGTTAGGGGGTTTTTGTTGTTTGGTTTGGTTTTTGTGGGGGTGGGAGGGAAAGGGAGGGGGGTGGGTGTTTTTTTGTTTTGGATTATTTGTGTTGTTTTAGGTCTGAGAAAGGTTAGGGGGTTTTTGTTGTTTGGTTTGGTTTTTGTGGGGGTGGGAGGGAAAGGGAGGGGGGTGGGTGTTTTTTTGTTTTGGATTATTTGTGTTGTTTTAGGTTTTTTGGTTTGGTTTTTTTTTTGCTGTGCACATATATCTTTTTCCTTCCCCCTCATACCGTCCCATATTTTTCTGAGCCTTCCATATGCTATATTCTGATACTGAAGACACACACTGCATCTTCTGAGATAGAGTGGGAGTTAGGAAGAAGGAGCGAAGACATCACCCAGTTTCACTAAGAAGGCAAGCAGCACATCTTCAAAAATACTCCCATATGCAGTGCTGCTCATTGCGGGGTGTGGGGTGTACGTCACTTGTGAACCACTGTGCGGAATATCCCAGAGGCTTGCAGAGGAGCAGGATACAGCTGCTATCTTCCCCATTAGTGCTTAGCCAGGAGATAATCAATACCAGACAAAGAGCTTGATACTAAACTGTCCTTTGAGCTCACTGATCACTGAGTATTTACTGTTCTTTTTCAGGTGAACGCATAGACTTAGCACTGGTGAGAAGTGCCAGCTTGATAGAAAGTACATACACTAGGAGAGCTGCAAAAGAAGGGGCAGATCAGTTTACTCCCTGTCCATCCAGCCCATGGCTGCCCTGCTCAGTGTGTCAGTAGGGCATGGGGAGCTGATGGCATTCATAGCCCAGTCAGGCAGCAGAAAGAATGCATTTGCTTAAATTATCTGCGGTCTTTGTTGCTGCTAACTTTGTCTTCTTTTCAGCCAAGTTTCCTCAGAACTGACAGTCTGGTGTGTGGTCAAAGATTGCAACATCTTCAGCAATATCTGTGAGCACAGATTCTTCACAGTTACCTTAGCATAGCAAGGATCCTCAGTTTATGTTAAAAAGAAAATACAACAAATCACCATGCCTAATGTGTTTTATCATTCATTTAAACAGATAACTTGGACGTCAGCACACTGCAGCAGAGCAGGAGATATGCAGCCGGCAGAGGTGCAGCAGGAGTCGATAGTCAGTTATCTCCCACTCAGCCACATAGCTGCACAGATATATGACCTGTGGACTGGAATCAAATGGGGAGAGCAAGTTTACTTTGCTGAGCCAGATGCTCTGAAGGTATCTGTCTTTTATTGTACCTAATTAAGCTTGCACTTGTTCCTCTTGGAAAACATCCCAAGGAGAGAATATGATCTTTGAAGAGGGTGAAGATTGAGAGTCTATTATTGTAAGAATTACAGAAAAATAAAATCCATTAGACTTGCGATCCAGTGCTCTAGGCTCCAATTGGAATATATAACCTAGGTCCGTAAGGTTCTTTTAAGGCAGAAGAGTAAAAACAAAAGAAGAATAAGCAATTTCTGGAGGGAAGGGAGGCAGATACTAAACCACCTGTGTGTTTTCCTTCTTGCATACACACCTCTCCCAGTGTGTCAGAGCTGGTCCACGTTAGTGCACATGTCTGACTGAAGTAGGTTCATCAGTTCTTCGTATCCTGCATGTTCAGTGATGTTCTGCGTGTTAGTGTTGCAAGACGCAGGCTGCATCACCAAACCTCTTACTCACTGTGGTGGAGTTTTACAATGTTTTGAAATGATTTAATGATTTTAACAGGGCAGCTTGATCAACACACTAAAAGAAGTGCAGCCAACATCTCACATGGGAGTTCCCCGAGTATGGGAGAAGATCATGGAGAAATTAAAGGATGCTTCTGCTCAGTCCGGATTTATGAAGAAGAAAATGCTGTCATGGGCTATGTCAGTGAGCTTAGAGAGAAACCTAAACTGCTTGAGCAGGTATGTATTATAATGACCGAGATTTCCATCAACCCGAAAGTAGCTTTTTGCTCGTAATAAACTATGAAGCATCAGTGAAACTGTTAAGTGTGAACGGGAAAAATTTGGCCTGGCAACACAGAAAATACAGTGCAAGAGGTAGGGAGTAGTTATCAATTACAGTAAGCTGATCTTAAACACAGGTGGCTGTTAAAAGTGTCCCTCCATCCTCCCTGAGAACACACTCCCACTCTGTCCCCCAGATCTGTCTTTTCTGAGAATTGAACAGGTTGGTTTTCTGCTGGGGTCTTCCCTGCTGCAGTGCAGCATGTGACTGCAAGGGCTAGTTACTGGTGTGAGGAATGGGCATGAATTTGGAGGAGTTGTATGAGAGGGGGCAAGTTTGGGGGGACAGCCCAGACAGACTGGCTCCTGACAATTCGGGCTGTGCACCATGTGAGGAAGGACATCTCATCTCCACACGGAAGCTCAGGGGCACCGCCCGCGAATTCTCTGAGCCTGAAGTGCGTTATCATCTCTGTTCGGAGTAGCATTGTTGGTTTTCTCCGTAAGATCGTCCCGATAATGTTGTATAAACTCAAATATTAACTTAATTCACAATTCTTTACTGTTCCAAAGTTCTTTAGGGTGCGACACAATGAAGTGTGAAATTGCTTACAGAAAATGGTATTCCAAAAGACCATGCAATGATAACATTCAGCTTTTCAGATCCTGCAGATCTCCAGGTCCTGCAAAGCTTTAGTGGCATAGCTTCTCAGAGACACATTTAACTGATAAAGCATCAGGAGTATAAGAGATTTGGTTTATACAACAGATTTTTATTGGTTCTTTGTGTATTTGCAGTGTTCAGACATCTCAGGAGCTGGAGTTGACTAGCAAGGGAAGACACTGAATAAATGAATAAAGAGCAAATATGTAACCTGTTCTTACTGACGTAATTTCCGTCAACACCCAAAACCAAATGGCAAATACATCTCTAAGCAAAAGTTGTGTCTAACTTTGTTTTGGAAATTTCATAGGTTGCTCTGACTTCCTGTCTTCTTCTCTTGTGTGTTTTGTACTCAGCAGTGATTTAAAGCAGTTCTGGGCAAGGTTAGCAGACTATTTGGTGCTTGCAAAAGTACGCAACGCGCTGGGTTTTTCTTCCTGTCAGAAGCACTTTTCTGGTGCTGCTCCTCTCAATACAGAAACCCTGTATTTCTTCTTGGGTCTGAACATCACCCTGTATGAGGCCTACGGGATGAGCGAGACCACAGGCCCACATTGCCTATCCGGGCCTTACAATTACAGGCAGCACAGGTAATTTTACTTTATTTTGAAGTATGGTCTGTTTCATTATATCTATGAGAAGAGTATTTACTAAGTTCAGCAAAGATCTTATCTCTTCTTTCATTGTTCTCTCAATGCATCACCTCTCTGCTGTGACTTCAGGAGGCAAAATAATTTCCAGGGCAGAAGGTGAACGCATTGCCTCCAGAGCATGCCATGCCAAGAGCACTGAAAGTGATCTGCAGCATGATGTGTAGAACACAGTTAATAAATCTGATGCAAGACCTCAAATGTAAGACCTCAAATGCAAGATACAGAGGGGAAAAACCCCAGGAAGCACAGGGCGGGATAGCTAGCCGGGAAGTGCTCACACAGCCTAATAAAGGACCTGCCATAGCAAATTGCTATTCCGTAGCTTTCCGTGACAGCAGTGTGTTATTTACAGTCACCAGTATTTTGATTGGTTTGGGAATTTGGCATGTTAGAAATCTTACCAGTGTTATGTTTAGTATTTCTAAGCTCCTCGTGTTGTTCTTTTTTGCTCTTCTCCGACAGTTGTGGTAAACCAGCACCTGGCTGCAGAGTGAAATTGGTGGATGAAGATGCAGAAGGCAATGGAGAAATCTGTTTCTGGGGAAGGACTGTTTTCATGGGTTATTTAAATATGGAAGACAAAACAAAAGAAGCCTTTGATGAGGAAGGGTGGCTGCGTTCAGGAGATTTAGGAAAACTAGACAAGGATGGCTTTCTCTATGTCACTGGAAGAATTAAAGGTAACAAGGAAAATCTTGCTCCATGTTTATGGTAACTGTTCAGCACTGTTCAGTCACATCAGATGTGGCCCATCTAATTAAGTGCCTTGCCTTTACTGCCACTAGCATTGACCTAATAGGAAGGTCAAATAAACCTTCCTATGAGGAAGCTATGGTGTGCCCTCTTCAGGAAAAGTTTTCCCCTGGTCTCGTGGAGATGGTTCAGTTCCTACAATGAGGCTTTTTAGCTCCCAGACCTTTATTCAGTATTAATTACAATTGTAATATTAAATAATAATGCGGGTTTAATGTGTCTTTTTTGATTCTATGCTGTTGAGTCTCCTTTTGAATCTTGCAAATTGTCTTAATTGCACATTAGAATGTTTATACAACAACTCTGTAATATAGAAGATTGTTGCTGTAGGTCAGAGCTAGGTTCCTCTGATACTTTGGGTGATGAGTTTGCAGAGACTAGTAGTGAAGCTTGAAGAGCAGAAGGGAAAGTTAAAGCTAAAGCAATAAACCTAGTTATTACTGAAGTATCACAAGAGAAAGACTGGTCACTTCCTTACTTGAAAGCTCTTTTGCACGATAAGTATTCAGAGAGTGGGATTAGTCACAGTCAAGATGTAACTGATCTATTAATTAACGATCACCCTAGAATATATGATGAATCACCAGGGAGATAACACGGGTGAGTGAATTTGTCGTAGGATGACATCGTGCCCTGTTAGGACTCGGAACTTAAGCAGGTGCTGTTTATAGCCTGGACGAAACGCAGCTCTCTTGATTTTAACTTTCTTTCTTATCTGATTCATTTTCCTTTAGCATAGCAGTTAGCAACTCCTAGTCTCATTCCATCATAACACGTGTATTTCACTTACATCTTCCTTGATTGCTGAACTAATAACAATTACTCTGAATTACAGGATGAGTATAAATTACAGGATGAGTACAGTCTGGGATAAAATAGATGTCCAGTAAAATCTAACAGAAGGTAGTAAAGAAGCAATTTTCCTACTGACTAAAACAAAATTTCTTCCTTTTTAGGACTCGTTAGCTGCAAAGCACAAAGGGAAGCTAGAGAAGTCCATTCAGGGGCAGTGTTTGTAGAAGTGTGGAAAAAATTGTTACAAGTATTACAGTGGTCTGGATCAGCTGGGGAAAAGCTGACATCTCAGACACTGAAAACCTGAGTGCCAGAGAGGTTGGTAAAGGATCTAAGAAAAAGACAGGACTAAGGCACAAGGAGGGTCGAATAAAAGTTAAAAATAGACCTAGGCAAGTGTGGAATCTCAACTAACTTTGGTATGTATCTGCGGTTTGACAGAGTCTCATTCTATAAACGCTACTTGTGCTTCCTCAAATGTGTGCAGTGTTGACTGGGGAGAGAAGTAATTTTTATGGTGGTGAGGTCAATGCCTATTCCGTACCAGAACATTGAGTAGAGACTGGAAGTTATTTCTCATCGTGGTGGTCATGGAGCAATAGAGATGGTAGGGCCCAAACTTGTGAATGCTGAAAGGGTTTTTATTCCCCAGATTGCATCTGAATTCTTCACGCTTATTGCTGACAGGGAATGAGGTACCAACCTGATCCTCAGCGTACAGTCAGCTGCACTGCAACGCAAAGGCTGCGTGTACCATTTGTCTGCGTGATCTGTCAAAGCAGTTCCGAAATGCTGCAAAGACTGTTACTTGAGGACAGGGAGAAGTCCCCAGTGTCACGAAAGCAAGGAGTTGAAATGTACTTAGACAGTACTCAAATTTTTAGTAACTCCAATGAATATATGCATTGTAGTTCAGAATTAATGCATTCAAATAAAAATTCACATTCCTTCAGCAATAGCACGAGGTATCACTACCATTGTTTACAGACATTAAAAATACTAAGATGCCAGTCTGTCACTGTAGTCCTGACATGTCAAAGCTAGGGCAGGGATCACTAATTCCACTGCAGACTTCCTCTCTTGACTTCTCCCTCACTCTCCTCTCTCCCTTCTGTCCATGTTGTTTTTATGGAGCCTTCCTGCACTAGTAACTTATTTTTGTCTGACCCCTCTCGGTGGCTCTAAGAATTAGTTTTAATCATGATGTTAACAATGAACTTGCCTTTTGGTGAGATAGCAACAGCATAAAATAGAGAGTGAATCCTGTGCTAATTTGGAAGAGATGATTGCTCACAGAAAAGTCCCGGATTATGCAACAGTGCCTTGAGAATAACCTGTTACTGGATTGTGTAAAAATGACCTGGAGCAAATATATTCTACCGAGGGAGAACAGGGAGCACCTCTTTGAAAAATATTAGCATTTTTACGTTGAAGATAACTAATTAATTAATAGGCTTTGTTCTCTTTGAAAACATTATCTTTGAAAACATCTCTTATTCCTGATGTCAGAATAAGAAAAGTGGGTTGTTCCAGACATTAACCAGAATTTATCTGAATTTAACTAATAGCCTTTCTTTCTTTTTTCTTTTTTGCCTAGATTTGATTATTACAGCTGGAGGTGAAAACGTGCCTCCGATTCCAATTGAAGATGCTGTTAAAAAAGAACTCCCAATTGTTAGTAATGCTATGGTGATTGGAGATAAAAAGAAGTTTTTGTCAATGTTGCTCACCCTAAAGGTAAACCAGTTTTAATACTGATTTCAGTGAAAATATAGACCTGCACCTAACAAAAGAGAAATTTTGAAGTGTTTCTAAAAAGAAGTCCAAAAATTCCATAGGAGGACATTAGAAGGGAAAAAAATTCTATAGCAACTACAGAGCAAATCCTGATTGTTGCGGTTCGAAAAAACCGGAAGGTTTCAGAGTGGGAGATGTTAACTCTGAGAGCTAAACAGAAAAGTTAAAGGGTTTGTGCTGGAGGAGAAACAATGGGACTTAGGACTCTGGGCAAAGAAAACCACAGAGCAGGTTTTGGGATTAAGGGGGTGAAAGAAAATTAATTTAATTAAGAAAACAATGAGAACCATAAATCAATCACTTGAACTTGGGTAGGTCAGAGATAGAAAAAGAGAGAGAGAGATGGTAATAAATACATAAATAGGTACGTACAGATAAGTACAGATTCCATCCATCCACTCCACATCCCTGATCACCTCAAGCGCACACACGCGATCCACGCTGGAGCGGGGGAGGCTAAGGAATAACCCCGGAATGGGGAAACGCAGCTTCCTCAGTTCAGAATTGAACTCTTCAAGACAGACTTCCGTAGCAGTGTGCAGCATTTCTCCGGGTAGCTGGAAAGCTTGAGTTACCAGTTTTCCAAGGGCTGTTTTCTGCACTCATCCCTGATCACCTCAAGCGCACACACGCGATCCACGCTGGAGCGGGGGAGGCTAAGGAATAACCCCGGAATGGGGAAACGCAGCTTCCTCAGTTCAGAATTGAACTCTTCAAGACAGACTTCCGTAGCAGTGTGCAGCATTTCTCCGGGTAGCTGGAAAGCTTGAGTTACCAGTTTTCCAAGGGCTGTTTTCTGCACTCTGCTCTCCCCATCTGCAGAATGGGAGATGAACCGGATCTCCGGGGAATGCTTTAGGTTTCCCGTTTTCCAGCAGAGCCTCCATCTCGGGCATCTGAAACCTCCTTACGTTCCCCTTGCCAGCGGCTTTTTCTCCCTCCTTGCAGAGTTGGGGTCTTGCAGCCGCCTTTGCCCCTTTTCTTCCGGCAAATCTCTTCTTAACTGCCCCCTGCCAGTAACTGGCAAAATGAAAAGGCTCCCTGCCGTGCGGAAGATCTTTCACTATCCTGGCTTGAGGATGACTCCTGCAGCTCTCTCCCACTTTGTCTCTCCTGCTCTGAAAATGAAATGTGGGCGCCCATTGAATGAAATGTGGGAAGCCGTGTGATTTGCGGCATTTACGGGTTTATTCACAGAGGTGTTGATTGACATGTCTCGGCTCCAGGGGAGGGCACAAACCCGAGGTGGCGGTTTCGCAATGCTGGCTGCAAAAAGCCTTTCATGCCAAGAGAAAAAAAGCTAAAGGGAAGGAAGGGTAAAGTCCTGCCCCGCTCCAGAGCCAACATCTTAAACCATAAGATTGTCTAAACCTCTTATGGTTAGAAAATCTGCTAGACACCTACATGTTTACTGCTGTTTCTCCTGTGCATATAATAAGACTTTGTAAGTGCAAAGTTTTTAATTAAGAAATGTTGGATGATGGAGAAGTTTCTGGAGCACAATAATAATCTTTAGTTCTACAAATGAGTAAAGCCAACAAATGTTTCTGTTATAGGCAAAACCAGTTCATAACAGAAACTTTCCAACAGAAACCTTCCTCTGTGATTTGAAACACAGAAAGGAGGGCTGTAAACCAGAATAACCAATCGCTTTGCTGTGGTAGGCTGCGGTGGAGAAGTAGTTTTTGTGTAAAGCAATTGTACTTTATGTGGTGTGTGAATCCATAGTGAATGACCCTTCACTTCTTCTCAAGTTGTTTACCTCTACAACTGATCCTCCCTATCTACAGGTACAATAGAAGTTTTAACTTCAAAGAATCCTTCTGTCTCAAGCTGTTTACATTACACCACAGTAATTTAATTTAATGATGAGCTAAATGGTCCCCTGTAACAATGGAGCAATTTGGAAAATATGGTAGAAATTCAAGGTCTATAGATGGACATTATTGCCTAATTCATCGACGTGTTTTAAGTTTGTTAATGTCCTCTGCATACAAGGCAAAAATATTTGCATTTGGTAGCCAAGTGGAAAGAAAAGTACTATCGTCAGTAAGAGTTTCTGCTTTTTAAGGCTTTGAGTGATGCTGAGCTTTCTTGATTCTTACCGGTCAGGGAAGACCTGATCAGAGAAATGTGTAATGCCTTGTAAGAGTGAGCACCTGATGATTCACTTAATTTGATATTTTAGAGCGTGCTGGACCCAGACACATCTGATCCCACTGACATTCTCACTGAACAAGCTAGAGACTTCTGCCAGAAGACTGGTAGTAAAGCCACTAAAGTGTCAGAGATTGTGGCTACAAGAGACCAGGCGATCTACCAGGCCATTCAGGAGGGAATCAACAAAGTCAACAAGAACGCTACTAATAGGGTTCATTGTATTCAAAAGTGGATAGTCCTTCCAAGAGATTTTTCCATTTCTGGGGGAGAATTAGGTAAGATTTACTGATTTATACTGAGGTGTACACATGGCAGAGAGGCTGCTGATCCAAGAGTATTCAGTTAGTTCTGTATTCCAAATTCTGGGTACTGCCACTAGAGGGAAAGGAACGTGCTAAAGAATACAAAACTGGAGGATTTGCTGTGTCCGTATGTATCAGTCTGTGCTCATTTACGAGTACAGCTCTACAATAAAATAGCAGATTGCTTTGGGCAATCAATCAATTCCGGTTAATTCCTTGTGCATTACATTATTAATAACTTCCAGTAACAATACTGAAAAATTCTCAGGAAAAATAGAGAAGCGAAAGCCTGACAACAGAGCCCTAAGCACATTACCAGACTCTCTGAATAAACTGGGAATTGTTTAAAAGCTTTCAAAACCATCATCCCTTTATTTTTTAATGAAAAATGTAGTAGTAGTAGTTTGTCATGACCCTCTCTCTGGAGGTCCCGTAGAAGTCCTCATACTTAGGTGGAGGCTACCTTTTATACCATACTTGCTTCTCACTTGTAGCAAGTATCTGCACTTAAGAGTGGGAGATATTCTTCCAAACAGGCTCTTCAATAGAAAATCAGGAACCACAGCTCAAACTGAGTAGGAATTCTAGTTCCTCTTTCTGCTGTTGTGACTAACTCCCTTTTTTAAGGTCCAACAATGAAGTTAAAACGGCTCACCGTGCTTGAGAAATACAGGAATGAAGTAGACTCCTTCTATGAAGAATAAGAAGTCTTTCATCCAAGAATTAAGAGAGATCTGTGAGCTGATGAAAGTATTTCCTAATCAAAAGCATTAATGAAGATTTATGCTTGTTTCGGTTTTGAACTGAATCACTAGAAAACTGCAGTGTCCGTTTAATGTTTAGTGCTGCTCACCTAATCGTCTCCCTCTTCTTCCAGAAGCATCTACGCCGTGTGTCCATTTTCTAATACTTTATGGCCTGAATGATTAAGATTAAAAACATCCTTCTGTTGTTGTATAGTGGGTATAACTAATTCTTCTAAACTGACACCTAAGAAGTTTTTATACAGTGATCTTCCTTTTTTAAATTTTATTCTTATTCTACAAGACATCGCCTGTAGCTTATGTATGTACTGCTTAGTGAAACTGTTACATCACGACAGTGGTATTTAAAATAACTACAACAAAAAAACATCTAAAGGGCTGTTTTTCTCCCTCCCAGAAAAGTTTCTTTTTGTTAACTAAAGAACATTTCAAAGCCTAAAGACATTTCTCTTCCATTTTTATGGTGAGAATTCAGAATTCTGTGAAAACAGCAGCTCATCATTTCTTAAATCCACGTTAAAAAAAGCATTATTCTTTCTCCAAAAGGCAAATAATCCAAAGAAGCTGGGGGAATTGCTCCCTAAGACTGAAAGGCAAAGTCGAAATACAGGAGCTCCCGCGCTAAAGTGCTGTTTAGAATAGAAGCTTCTTTAAAATCCCATACAGAACTTTTTTTGTTGTTGTTAGCAAAAGAGTTTAGAAGCAATGTGTGTCAGTACGTACCTGCATGTTTCAGCATTCGCAGGGTACTAATTCTGACAACTGAGCGCTACGTTTCTTTTTCCCCATATAAAAATGAAATCCTGCTGTGTGAAGGACATACTTGACACTAGGTCTCAAGCGCTGCTGTTAGCAAGTGATCTTTGGCAGAGTAGTAACAGCTGACACAAGCAGGCGGGCTACAGCCGCTGCTCTTGATCAAAAAAATCACGCAGAATAGGATACTTTTCTCGTGAAAGTTCCATTATCGTTCTTGTGCAACTTACAGATTCAAGGTTTGTTGCAAGTACCAACGATCAGCTCAACCCCTAAGACAAGATAGCGGCCTAGGATTATAAAAACAAAACAAGCCATAGGACTTTGAAAAGTTTATTTTCCCCATTTTGTGCGCAATGGTAATTCAGAAGTTCTTTAACAATATTTAGCTAAAGGAAACAAGGATGCAGCAGCTTGTAACGCAGAAAGAAACGTTGTCCTCTTCACCAACAGCAGAGTGCACAAGGAATAGAGCTTGCTGTCCCTCCTCAAACTGTATAAAAAAAGCTGTGATTCTTTCTTCCAGAGTGACACTAGAAGTTGTTACTTGATTTTACTTCTGAAACAACCAGCCTATCCAGTCTTAATAGAAGATAACTAAGTGGAGTGATATCTATTAATAGAATTAAGCTTTAAGAAGCCTGGTTCTGGCCGCAGGGATAATCCTGCGCTATAGCCAGCGGTTTTAAAACACACATTTCCTTGCAGGATGTACTAATGGAAACGTACCGTAAGACATACAGATCAGAACGACTGCTATGACTGTCTGTATGTCATGAGGAAGGGAGGCAAGAGTTTCTTGTGCGTCCATAAACCTTAATAAGTAGGGAAAAAAAATAGCCTCAGATCCCCCTGAACAGGGATGAAATGTATTTCTGGAACATAGGCACCAGAACCAAACCTTTGATCTGTCTTAATCCATTCAGGACCAGGCCCTTACATTCCGAGTTTCTAGCATAAAATTACTAGTCAGTACAGTAAGACACACTGAACAAACTATGCAGAAAAGTGCAACACAGAAAGCACTCTAGCAGAAGTTATGAAATATTTAATATAAATTTTCAAAGTTGATACTTTCCCCATACAATATATAGCAGAAGTAATTTTGTATAATTTACTCTCATTAGAACTCTGTTGTAAAGTGTGTTTCAGAGAGGAAAATTTCTAAGAATTATTTTGGTATATAGATTTGAAAAATAATTTTTCTTCAGTATTAATTCTCACCCCTTGCTGGTTAGTGGTTGTGGGCTTTTTTAAAATACACAAATAGATTTAGTCTCTAGATTGTTGTATTTCTTCATTCACGCCCTTTTGGAGGGCAAGGCTTTATTTCGTGAGTATCTAAAGTGGTTTTCCATTGCTTTTAACATGCAACTGCTATTTTAAGTTATTTTATACCCGTTTCTGTTTGTGAAGGTCATCTTGTGCTATTGTTAGGCTGAAAACCTATCTTTGACATTTCAGTAAGATCAATAAAATAGGTTTTAACCATTAAGGTGCTTTCACATTTCACTAATTCTGTTACTGGTTTATTTGCATAATTTTTCTTTGTGGAAAGCAAAAACCTCTAGTTGAAATGGAACATGGCAGACAGTTACAGTGGCAATAAAATAATTCACTTACATAAAAATCTTCACCAGATAGAAAAAATAAATAAGACAAAGCACTTAGAAAAGTCCACTGAAAGCAGGCACAAGCATCATTTGGAGCCATTTGGACTAAATTTATTAAGGAGAGGCCCTAACTAAAAAGTTTGCTCTCTTAAGAGACAAGACGACCCATACGCATACGGATATCAGGTTACACAGAATGTGCTTTGCATGATGTGTCCTGTCAGTTACACCGGGTAGTATGAACAGTTTAGTCAGTGTCCCGTACTCTGCGGCAGATCTCCTCCGTGAATTCCGAACACTTGGCGCTACCTCCCAAGTCTTTCGTCAAGACCTGAAAGAAAGAAAAAATAACATTACTAAAATGTTTTCGTGGGCTGGTCTTGTCTCTGAACAGTTCTGCGTGTTCTTCTGGTATGCCGTGTGTGGATACTACATAGGGGTGAGAAGGAATACATCAAGTTTGAGTTTTTCCGCATCCCATATAGCCTTCGTGCCTTCATCAATAAGGACCGTACAGACTGAGGCAGGTAGAGAAGAGCTGAGTATGAACATCAGGTATTACGTTACCAGATTTCAGCGTGATTTTATCTTAATACAGGAAGAGAGTATGTTTGGCCAGAGCTCTCCAAAGTCCCTTGGCCACATAATAGTGTAATGAATTGTGAAGGATTTAAGGTTTCAATAAGAAGTTTGTCCTTTGGCAGTAAAATTCATATATGAAGGCTCATACAAAGGCAGCTAACCGAAAGTAATCTCAGTAAGGTTTTCAGGTTTTCCCAAACCCACACAGAAAAAGCACACATAGCTCTTAACGCTGCACATTAATAGTCCTTTAAATTTGCTTAGTTTAGTTAAGAGATGGAAAAATGAAGAGTTAAAAGAAACTTTTTCATCACGTACAATTCCCATCTGGCAGTATGAAGATAGTAAAATAATTTTTTTTTTTTTAAATGGGCAACATTGCTTGTCCAACCTAGCTAGATTAAAGCAGTCTGGGAAATAATTTAAAATCATTAGTTTTCCCTTTACGTGGCACACACGCAGATCTTAATTAAATGGCTGGAGGGAAGGGAAGAAGGAGAAGTTGCAAGTGTGAGCGGCAGTCAGGGTTACTGTTTTAGGATCGTGTCATTTGAACTGCATTATGCTTTTTTTCAATGTAAAAAGATTTTCTCCACTGTGAGCATATAATCATACCATTGTAAGTAACTAGTAAACAAGTAGCCATGTCACAAAACTTGCACTATGGTATCTTCCACAGAATTACTGACCTGCAGGTGGAGGATTTCACTTCCAGAGCAGAAAATGGGAACTTTACAGAACCATCTCTTTAGTCACTCGTAAGTTTAGGTATTTTTTTAAACTGACTCCTCCTACACACAGTAAGATAGCTGCAAACAGACCACTTATGAAATGGTGACAGCTTTTTGTTTAAGCATGCTTGTTACTTTTAATTACAGAGCAGCTGCTTATGCTCCTGCCCAAGATAATCGAACCAGCACGGCTAACTGCTAATGCTCTTTAACTGCAGTCTTCAGACCTTTCCAGCTACGTTCTGAAAAGGTGGACGTCAACGCAGATGAGCGAACCAGTGATGTTAAGAGCACAAATTCAAGTCAGGTTTCAAGTCCCCCCAGAATATCCTATTTGGGAATCGGGACACACTTACTGCCAAAGGGAAATCAGTTAGGAGGAAAAAAAATAACGGATCTGAAAAACTAGGGGCAGAAGTATTGCAGTCGGGACTGAAATGCCATAAACAGAAGTGGATGATCAAACTTGTGAAAGGCAAATGAGTGTCTTTCACTTCAGGATCCAGATTTAAATACATATGCCTTGCATGCATTATCAACTTCACAACCTGTGGTCCCCTTCATGAAAAACAGACATTCAGTTCTAGTTTTTACAGTTAACGAAGATGTGGAAATGTAAGGTGAGCGTTGCTGAGACACAAGGAATGGTACAGCCTGCCCTTACTACTGCCCTGGGCAGGTTTAATTCCACCCAAGAGAATATCCTTGCTATTGGAGAAGGATAGCAGCACTGCTCATGCATCAGGCCAGTGCCACGGGTCACCCCTGTTCTGGTGTTAAACTTGTATGTTAATTCTCGCTGTGATCGAATATGCTTTTAATTCCCCACAGGTATTTGCACAGTCTCATATTACCTTTCCATCTTTAATAGTATCAAAGCAAGCTGTCTCAATTTTTGTGGCATGTTTGTGTAGTCCCATGTGACGCAACATCATTACAGCACTCAGAAGAAGGGCTGTTGGGTTTGCCAAGTCTTTTCCTGCAATGTCTGGTGCTGTTCCATGAACCTAGAAATAAAAGCGAACCTATCTGTTACGATGTCAACGTGCTGATTAAAACGTCCCAGGCAACTCAAGTGTACGCAAGCAACCTGAAACACTGTCCTCGTGCACAAGCATGTTACAGTAGGACTTACTTCACTGTGACACCGGGAGTGGAAAGGACACGGGAAGGACTAGAACAATTCAGTTCAAAGGCGTCACAAAGAGGGAACTAGGTCACCTAATAATCTCCTCCCTGTGCCCCTCGACTTCTATTTCACAGAAGGTATTTAACTTACGAATAAGGGGGAAACCAAGTGTCAGTAAAAGGAAATGAAAGAACTGTATGTGTTACATACTTTAACTGCTCTCTCTGGGTAAAGCTTCAGTGTCTTCACAGTAAAAAACAGTTTTACAGAGAAATTAAATGACACGTTGTATGTCTTGGAAAGGTTTGAGATTCTTAAGTTGAGACAAAGTAGTTATTCCTGCTACACCGTGCGTAAGACTTACCGATTCAAAAATCGCAACTCCATTAGCACCGATATTTCCACTTGGCGTTACTCCAAGACCCCCAATCAGTCCAGCACACAAGTCACTGAAAAAAACCCAACAGAACCCCGAACAGAGAAACCCACAAGTTTTTCAGTTGTCTCTCTGCAAGGTATTAAAATATTTTTGTTTCTCATTATACTGCAACAATAACTTATTTTATATAGCTACAAAGTCTGAGAATAAGGTTGGGAAAGGACAGATGCTGTTAGCCACTTGTCTGCCACTGGAATATTTGAAAATTTGCAGGAGACAATTTAATAAAGGAAAATTAAAAGGAAATTCCAAATATTAGAGTAAAGCTGATTAAGATGCAGACAAAAGTACTCAAAGAACAGAATACATGTAGAAGTCTCAAAAAGTAGCAAAAATTGTAATGAACAGTTCCCTGTAACCATCCAGAAGTCTTTGTCTCCTCTGAAGAGGCTACGGATGTGCTTTTCAAATGTAAAGTTCTTCTAAAAAATGTGGAAGAATTTTGCTCAGGACACGAACTACTGGCAGTTTTACAGCTTACTGTATGTTCGCAGTGACACCAGACTAGCTTTCTCCCTCTCTTTACCGAACAGCTCGTAAGTCACAAGTCTGACATTAGCAGATCATCAGACATAAGTAATTTGCATTTTGCATCCTCCAAAATTAATGTGGGGAACAAAACGCAAGTGCGCCTATAGTCATCATACTGTACCCTCAAAGCTGCACCCTCTGAAAAGCAAAGCTCTTCAACCTCCAATTTCAGCATACTGTTTTATCGCCTACAACTTAGCTAACCTAAGACTAGCCAAGTTTGGATCACCTTGCAGAATGGTATTTTAAGTTTAAGCTAAAATAAATCAATTAGTTTTAGTTGTACAGAGTCTGGGGAAAAAACAGATACAGTCTGCATTTGTCACTAGTGCTTCAAGATAAGCGATTTCCTTCTGTACCTATTCAGTCCAAGAAACCTCTTTGGCATTATGTTCACGCGTTAAAAAAGCACTGTGGCTGAGAGACAAAAGGGCCCTTCTTCAAGAACAGACTCAAATGTATTGAAAATGTTTACAACTGTGAAATTCTTTACATGATATCTACAAGAACTTTAAAAATAGATGATCGTGAACTAGGTCAAGTAAGCTGGAATAGTACCGGTGATAGGACTCATCTGATTTGATCTCTTTTAGTTGACAGCTGCTGTGAGGGCCCAAAGGACTCCCCTACCAATTGCTAAAGCAAGAAGCATTACTTGGAGTCTGATTTTTCTTAGCGGTGATAGAGAAAATCATAGAGAAAATGCAATTTTAAGAGAAGCTCAACAAGCATTTCTTCTTGTGTGTAAGTTACTTTACATTTATTATCTCTACAAAAACGGGATGGATTCTAAGATGTAAATAGTCATTGAACTTGTAAACAAATGCTGAGTCAGGCTATTTTCTCAATCTCTCCTTAGAGGTGCAAGATACTTCATTTTCTGTGCAGTATTTAATTGAATTTACACTCTACCTAAACAATTTACAGAATGGAAAATGCGTGCTGGTGGATTTTGCCCTCAAGACACCGAGTACCTCTAGTATTAGTATCATGCAGATACGAAACACATTCCGTTCCTCAGTGACGCTGCAGAATCATTTAACTGTATGGCTAGCTTGCTGTGAACATCATGGTCTCACAGTCCTCGCACATCCATTTTAGTGCTTAAGATTAGAAGGTTTTTCCCCGCTATCTAACTAACCATTCTTTATTACAATTTAAGCCATCGAATTCTTCCCGCATTTGCAGACGTTTCTCTTCTGCCCCAGGTGAGCAATATTCATAGCCTCCACAAGCAGAAACATTTTTAAAGTAAGAAGCACATTCTCATCATATAGACCCTCCCAACATCCTTTCTTCCCATTTTAAGTCTCATTTATGATGTTTTAAACTCTGAATGCATAAAATCGTCACCCATCTGGCTAGCATGTAATCGGAATAACGGTCTGGATAGTAACAGTATTTTCCATGGTGGGTTAGTTTCAATTAAAATCTCCATACCTGAGGATGTCACCGTACAAATTTGGCATAACAAGCACATCAAATTGTGATGGATCTTGAACCATCTAGAAAGAAGTATATTTTCATTAAGGCTAAGAAGTTCAATTAAAAGATAACCACCGTTAAAACATATAAATACTTACATTCAGACACACAGTATCCAGATACATTTCATTAAATTTAATATCTTTACAGTTTTCTGCTGCCTCCCTGCATTTTCTCAAGAAAAGCCCATCGGACATTCTCCTGCAATTAAATAAGCAAGGGAATGTTGCAGTTATTGAAAGTAAGAGATATCGAAGAAAAAAAAAACCTGCATGAAACAGAAAATGAAATAAAAATACTGAGTGCAGAAAATTAACTTGTGACCAATGATCCCTTATGTTAAATACAAATTATATTTTAAATATGTTAAGAGTCAGAGAAGGTATGCCGTTTAAATTTCCTCCTAAAATATTTTTTGTATCAGTAGTTTTAACGGGCATACATTCGTTCTCAGAATGACTCATATCATTTACTCAAGGCTTACTGAGTTTGTAAAGGTGGTGCTGCATAATACCACTCGTGTTATGACTCAGTTCAGTACGAAGGGGCTTGGAAACTGCTAAAGGCACTAGCCATTTGCATCCTCAGTTTTTAAATCAGTTTTCCTAGTTCCAGACTATTATTGAAATAAGGTCTTTGCAAGGGAAGTCACAGGATTACTACAAACTTACTAATAAAAACATTAGTACATAATTCCTACGGCCCTATCAATACTGGGCCAGTATTGCTCATTTTACTGAGGAGGCATTTATTTTACTTATTCCCCGTTTTACTTGTTCCCAGTAGTATCGACAGAAGTTGTACATTTAAGGAAGATCTAAAAAGTTATTTACAATTAAATGTATATTGCTGGGTTTTGTTCTCAAAAAGAAGTGTCAACATACATAATATTTGCCTTGTGCACAGCGGTAACGTGGCTTCTCTGATTATTTCTGGCATACTCAAAAGCAAATTCTGCAATACGCTTGCTAGCTGCTTCCGTGATCAGCTTGATACTTTGCACAACACCTTCAACAATCTGAAAGACAGCAGTTGCATTGCTAGTAAAAATGTAAGCTCATTTTTCAAGTCACTTTATAAATGTTCGGAACAAAGTAGTAGAATTCCGAGTGAGGCAGTCTCAACAACGCATTTCACAATAAAATAACTTTTGCACCGGTAGCAAACTTAAAAACCACCACCCAACCTCTTAGTGCTAGGCCACTGAGCTGGGCAAAGTTACCGTTCCTGGACCCAGGAGCCCCCCCAGAAACACACTGCTTCCAGCAACATACCACGTGCTCGATGCCGCTGTATTCGCCCTCCGTGTTCTCTCGAATGGTGACGATGTTCACATCGGTGTATGGGGTTTTGTACCCTTCAATTGAGACGCAGGGACGTACATTTGCATAAAGGTCAAAGGTTTTACGCAGAAGCAGATTCATCGAGGGGTGCCCTGCAGCAATTGGGGTCTTTAAAGGACCTGAAGAAAAAAAAGAAAATAAAATACAAGCGTGAATGAGAAGACAACCTCCTCCATGAACTTTAGAGTTGAAACTCTCGGTAAAGTGGTACTCTTACAGAGGATCTCCAAATGCCTATTTAACCCTTATGCTGAAATGCCACAGGAATTTTCTGTGCTATCGAGCACCGCACGCTGATACTAATCAGCTGTTTAAAGGCCAAATCATGACCCTTACCTGGAACAGGAGTTTTTACAACAGGTTTTCACTGTAAACAACATTAGAATATAGTTACTGCATACTACTGTCTATCGACTGCATTAGAAATGGACTCTGCATCGAACCCAAAGGTTGGTGTGTAGTAACACCCACCTTTAGCCTATTTCCTGTAAGATCTACAGAAGTTATGGCTTTGAAATGAAGGACTGTTTTCAGATTACAGAAGACTACCTGGACAAGCTGTCCTCTATAATGAGCCGTTTTACTGTGCTGTGAATGAAGGACTTGCCTTTAAATCAGACTCCCAATAAAAACAACACGTTTTAATATCGTGATATTAACTCCTAAAGTACCTTTTAATCCCATTTTGTTTTTATCCATGGATTCTTTGGCATCTGGAGGTATCATCCACTTCCCTCCTGGTCCTTGAATAGCTGTAACATTCCTCTCTTCCCACTGAATAGGAGCCTAGACACATTTACTCTATGTTAGCTGAAATATCATGACTTTTGCACCAAGTTTTAACTTCCCTTTCACAAAAAAGTGAATAAGGATTTTTGTCCGCACTTTCCTAAGCAATTTGTCTCTGGTGATAGAAAGTAAGCATGAGATGTTTGAACTGAAAAATAATTACATTTTTAAAAAATTGTTTAAGTAAGTGAAAATGAAATAGAACGAGCAACACATCATCATAAGCTTAAATACCACGATTCCTCCCTAGGCGTCATATACACAGAAATCGTTACAGTTGCAATATACATACTATTTCTTTCAAACTCTTAAGAGCTGTTGCGTTCTGTGTATACAAGAGACAAGAAATTTGAAAACTGAATTAACTGGGCGTTCAGCATCCACACTGCCTGGAAGACAGTACATAACACAGATACACCTCTGTTATCCAACTGAGAATCTGCAAGTGTTTCCCAATGCTTTCTGAATCTGCATTAACCACGGGAACCTTCTCAGTGGAGACAGGCTGCCACCGATTCATTCCATCAGGACGGACCATAAAGGAAAAGATACACGGGCTTTCACAGGCCAACAGAACCAATCCAAGCCTAACATACCAGAGAATGGCCTTTAAACCAAACGAATCTGATTAAGTAGTGCAAACGTGCACCGACACACAAACTTAGGCCTTGTTCCTCCACACCTCCTGCTTGACTCCCTGGAAACAACAGAAACCGTTGCAAGGTTTTCGTGACGTAATTAAAGAGAACTTCACTTTTCTGGATCTACGTCATGGAGTTGTAATAGAAAGGGAAGATGCCTTGGTGCCATTCGCACCGGGAACATCTTTCCTGAAGAGCTGTATTTCCTTTCAAGGAAACTTGACAAAAGTGCCTCAGATAGGTAGTTCTTGGATATACTGTTTTCATATCACTGAAGTGAATGTGTTTGGCAGGGCAGGATTTTGATTTCTAAGAACAAGCCGGTCCTTTCACACACACTTTCACCTGCACTGGAAGTCACAGTGAATCAAAGAACATCCTCTCTCTGTTGCTCAGGATTGCTACATTAACAAGATCATTTCACATGATATATTGAGTTCATATTTCTGAAAATTCATGTCTCCCTATGTTCATATTTCCAAAAAAACACAGCTTTTGCTCTATTCCTCTGCCAGCTAAGAGTTTCAAGCCCTGCGTTGCTATCACAATCCTATCTTTTATTAGCTGAAGCTCCAGACTATATTGTCAAGACGTTTTAATAGCTTAAGCATAACTTGATCTTTTGGAGGTTAAAGAGAAAACATTTTTAGTATGCCTGGTTAATACTAGTTGTTGTAGTGAAACTTACACCACTTACAGCAAGAGAAATCGGACTTACTTTGGCAGCATCAAAGATCTTCATGACTGCAGCAGAAATCTCGGGTCCTATGCCATCTCCGGGGATTAAAGTTACTGTTTGTGCCTAGGTAAAGAAATATCAGCAGTGCAACAAATGAATGCTTGTTTTCTACGCAGAAAACTTTTCCATGTGTTGTAGGAACCAAGTAACTTCTAGAAAATAAAAGAAAGCTTCAGTTACCAAATACTGACTATGAAGAATAGCAGTGCTGGACAGCAGCGGGAATGACTAGCTGGCTTCCACAGGCAGCGTGCAAAAGTTTGGAGAGAACTGTTTAAAAATCTGCCTACTCTCTATTCCTGTTTCAAAACAGAGAGGTTTAACCTGAAAGGTAAGTTCCTGCTCAGTACACCTTGAAATGAGTAATTTCAGCATGCTTTCTTCTTGAAATTTGGAGAGGAGATGATTATGGCTCCGTTACTCATATGTCTCCAATATTATCAACGTGCTGCATAATACTGAGACATGCTAGAAAAGATTAATTTTATGAAAAGCTACATTCACCTTAAAAAAAAAAACCCTCTTGCATTTCTGAACTTCTCGAGAGACTTCCTAAAAATAGCAGACCCATTTAACAATACCAAGTTATTTTCCTCCCGTAACGTTCTCAGTCTTGTTTCTTTTATCATCATCAAACAGATGAAATAAATTGCACAGCCCTGGCTCACTGAGTAACAGGGGAAGAAAGTACTCTGCTTTGATTAACAAACAGAATTATGATCACTATTCTAATTGTACATGCCCCAGCTCTTTTTGTTTTATTTAAAGGTTTCCAACAGTTTTGTAAGGGCTCATTACTACCTACAAAAAGGCAGCTCAGATACAGTATTATTTGCAAAACCCCAATTAGAATCAACTCAAAGAGATACGTTCCCATCCTTCTCCACGCAAAACATTCGGAATTTCACTATATATTGACTGATTTGTTAACTGATTTGAGCCAAAGACATTCACTGTGCACCACAAAAGAGCCGAGGTTCAGATAAAAGAACACTGCTGTTGAGCAAGCGCGTAACCGGTGGAATGCCTCGTTACCAGTGTTGTGCTCTCTGCTGTGGTTGCTCCACAGCACAGCAGGACCCCACCTGAGCAGAGAACGTTTCACCTGGTACCAACAGAACTGGAGGTGCATCACCTTCTACATCTTTTTATACTGTCCAAGATAGGAGCGACCTTTCAGTTTCTTTTCTAGCTGTTCTACAAAAGGTATCATTAAAAGCCGCCGTTCCTCTGTGAAACTGAGACCTGCTTAAGGGTGCATGCAGTAGTGCTGAGCCCTGCCTCTGCCTGAGCACTTTTCAAGGCCTCCTGCACTGAAAAAAAAGGCTCATGGGCACTTCAAACATGTACGCATAAAGAATGTGAAATGTCTACGAGGAAATACACGATCAATGGCTAAAATACTTTCTTTAAAGAGGGTCTTGAAAAGGCAGAACTTCAGATGCAAGGTATTCTAAAAGCAGCAGTGAAGTAAATCCAGTGCTTGGAGGAAAGTCTGCAAGATAAAGTAAATGAGAAGCTTCTCAACAATCTTTCCACTTTGCCCAACGTTTGCTCGTTTCCAGACGAGTTTCAGAAGGCTGGCTTATGTCTGTATTTTGTGAAAAGTTTTCATGCCACTTTTATCTTTTGCTAGCGCCTTTTGTATTATCACTTTACGATTTAAAATGCAATTGCCAAAGGCAGTTATTAACCAATAAAAATGCAGCATGGCATTAAGAGCATACAAGCTCACTTATTTAGGCCTAATTTTTTTGAAATGTAAAATTAACAATGGCATTCTTATAAATTTCTGAACCCCTTTCTTGAGAAACTTCTTAAAAGAAAAAGATGGTACTATTATACTCACAGCACTAACAAAACTTCTGGTCACCTGTTTTTGGTTTTTGAAAGCACCTAGCAATCGAGAAACCTGCAAGAATATAAACCAAAAAGATGTTATTTTACCACATAAATGGGGTTTTTTAAAGTTAACAATATTGCTCCAAATCTGCTTTAAATTTCCTGTCTCAAAGTAGTATAAAAATCCAAACGAAACAAGAGTAACTAACACTTTGCCAAGGTCCTTCTCTAACATCCTAACACCTCGAGGTATTCTTGGCACCAGGTAAACCCCGGACAGCTGTGCTTTGCAGTGCCCCGTACTCCCCCGTCTTGCCTGGGGGAGAGGGGAGGGAAGTTACAGCACGATAATCTGAGTCCTACTCGCTTGAAATGAGTTTACAGTAACTCTAGTACATTAGGTGATAAGGAGTAAGATTCATGGAAGACAAAGTGAAAAAATCAAACGCTTTCACTAGCAGTTGGGTGGACAGTATCTTCACACGTTTTGGGTAGCGTTCCCAAAGCTACTTTGCTGTAGCGCCACTTCTTCCCATTCAAACTGTGGTGAATTTTGTTATTCCACCTTGTACATCTGCAGGTTTTATACTGTTGCCTTCTGCAACGTTTTCAAAAAGCATAACCGAAATGCACATTAAAGACAAAATTCACCATAGCAACAAGTTTACACAGCATAGCCCAGAATTAACACACTCTCACATCTGAACACTCTGAATTGGCACTAAGCTTCGAAACTGGGATGATGCACAAGAACACGAACCTGCTGGAGCAGGTCCAGAGGAGGCCAAAAAATAACCAGAGAGCTGGAGCACCTCTGCTGAGAGGGTCGGGGTTGTTCAGCCTGGAGAGGCTCCAGGGAGGCCTTACTGCGGCCTCAAAGGAGCCTAAGAAAGACGTCCCCAGTCTTTTTAGCAGGGCCTGTTGCGACAGGACAGGGGGTGATGGGTTAAACTAAAAGAGGGGAGATTTAGACTTGATATAAGGAAGAAATTTTTTATGCTGAGGGTGGTGAATCACTGGCCCAGGTTGCCCAGAGAGGTGGAAGAAGCCCCATCCCTGGAAACATTCCAGGTCAGATTGTTCGGTGCTCCGGACAACCTGATCTAGTTGAAGATGTCCCTGCTCACTGCAGGGGGGCTGGACTGAACGTGCTTTGAAGGTCCCTTCCAACACAGACTGCTCTGTGATATCTCAGCTGGACTCTCGCCTAGCTGAGCACCATGGAGAAAGTTCCCAGTTGTATCAGGACTGATAACTGCAGAAAAACCGCAGCACAAACATTTTCCTGACTGCAGTTCTCCCATGCTCACGTATCTAGTCTGTCTGCAGCTATCCAGCTAGATAGGAACGTACTGGACAATTTGTATTCCTCTCCTGTACAGTTTGTATTTGTTATCTTTACAGACACGTATGCTTAAACACAGCAGTACGGCAACAGGGACACTGCGTCAGCGCTAACAGAAACAATACAGTTGTCCTGGATGCTGTGAGGAATGCTGTGGGAGAGGTAATGAGGCAGCAGCCGGAGCAGTTAAAGGAAAATGTGAAGTTGACGGTGAAGTCTAAGTGCCCTCATAGCACAGTTCCCACAGGTAGAGTCAGGATTCACATTCCACACGGTGCAAAGGGAACGGTCCATCCTGCCAGTAATCATGGGCCTCGCAGGTTATGCTTAAGTCCATCATCTGGAGCAGAAGCAGAGAATCAGGCTAAACAAAATCGAACCGTTCTGACCTTAGAGTCTTAAGTCCCAATCACCTCTTCAGAGCTCCTGCGTGTTTTAGCAGATTGGTGAAATGGGGCTCCACGGTGAAACTGGCCTCCAACAGGCCATTATTAAAGGCGGGACAGACATTTCATTTGCTCAAGGCAAAAAGCAGCAGC
>NW_010412869.1:1851-3336 GCF_000710305.1 Buceros rhinoceros silvestris | reverse complement strand
CGGGTCCCGGTCCCGGATGGGAGCCCCGCGGCAGGACGGGCTCCGGCTGCCCCCGATTTCACCTGCGCGGTCCCAGGGCAATCGCCTTCGCCCCCAGCCTGCCCCGGGGCCGGCACTTTCCCTGGGACACGGTCACCCTGCCGTCGCCTCCCGTTTGACCGCGGGGAACCCCCGGTTTTCTCCGCTCCCGCACGCTGTGACCCTCCGAAAGCGACCCCTCCCCGGGCAGCGGCAGGGAGCAGGCTTAGCCCCTCGGTAGGGCTTGGAGCTGGGAAGCGGCAGCAGCGAGCAGCTCCGCGGATCCACCCTCTGTCATCCGGAGATCGCGGCGGAGCTCCCGGATCCCGGCGGGCTGAGGTATCGCCCTGCGCACTTGTCTTACAGCTTCTCTTAAGCTGAAAAGCTGCTGTTCTCTCTCACTGGGATAAGATAAGAGTCTGGAACAGATAGAACTGATGCCACAGTTCTAGAAATTAAGCCTTCTAGAAATCAATCTCCTCCTGTCTCCATTCCTATAGCAATGAAAATTCATGTGTGCATAATTAGAGTAATTAGGAAAATAATGACTGTGGAGTTTTTGAAGCAACCCCGAGCTGCTTCAGTAGTTCAGTAACCCTGGAGAAAAAAATAGTTTGCTCCAGAAAAGTTCTCAGTGTCCCCCATCCTATAAAAGTCCTCTATAACCTTGTGGAAAACACCTTTTTCCACACCAATCTCATCATCATTAACACATCGCAGTGGATGAGGCAGAACTTCATGAAACTGAGCCCATCTGCCACCGAAAGAGAACGGTGGTTTCTGGAATTCCTCAGTTACTGCAGAGCAGGTTCGAGGGCCGGCAGCACTTAGTAGTCCTGCCGATAACACAAGTATTCACAGTGTTTGAGAGCGAGTCTGGGCATGGGGCAGTGGTGGCCAGGCTGGCACCCCTGGGACGGCGATGCCAGGGCGAGGAGGGTGAACAGGAGAGCCGTGGGGCTGGGAGGGAGCAGGGAGCCTGGGGACCCGCTGCTGGGGCAGGCACAGAAGATGGATGGCACAAGGAGCGACTTCTTCCAGTGAGCAGCACAGGCTTTGGGGGGCACCCGTAATGCAAACGAGCAATAGCAACACTGATCCCAGCCGCGGCCAGAGCAGATCTGCAGCCTGACGGGCCCACGGGGAACTGAAATGGCTGGGCGAGAAAATGAGTCCCCATCAGCCAGTATCAGGCTGACAGATGCACTGGCCCGGCTTCCAGCCCCAGAGCTACCCCCACCCATCAGGGCAGGCGAAGACAGGGCCACATCTGTGCGGAAGGTGATGTGGCTGAGACACTAAAAGCAGGGAAGGAAGGAAGAGTCATAGGGCAGTAGAGAAGTTGGATTATTTTTCTTCATTATCGAGGAGGCTCGTTAGAGCTGAGGAGTGGGTGCATGGGGTAAAGTCACTGGAAAAAGACGCGGTACCGAGCAGGCACAGCACCATCTGCGCAGAGCTGGGCAG
>NW_010412869.1:1309-1650 GCF_000710305.1 Buceros rhinoceros silvestris | reverse complement strand
CCTAGGAGGAGAATCAGGGACACGGTTTAAGGACCCTGGCAGTGCAGGGTGAACGGTTGGACTCGGTGATCTTAAAGGTCTCTTCCAACCAAATGATTCTGTGAGTGTGCAAACCACCTGTTTTTCTTGCTGTTGTACCCTGCTTCTCCCCACAATGACTCTGCCGCAGTGTCTGCCCTAATTCCAAGTGCACGTCTCTTCCCCATAAGTGGGAGGAAAACCAGCCACAGTTTAAGCCTTGGTAGCTGTGGCTTATTTGGAGAAAGCTCGATTTAGCTCCCGCAGGGGTTTGTGCTCTCGGCTTGCAGATTCGCTCCCCGTTGCGGCTTTTCCGGGGGGGG
>NW_010412869.1:426-1149 GCF_000710305.1 Buceros rhinoceros silvestris | reverse complement strand
AGGGCTCCCCCGCTCAGCTGGCCACTCCTCGGCCATGGGGCAGCCACACATGGTTCCTTTGAACTTTTTTAGCAAGCAGAATTGGTCCCAGGGACCTGAAGTACGTGACTTTGAAAAAAATAATTAGAAATCAAACCCATTAAACTCTAAAGTTCATGTTTTCAATCGCACTTTCTCTTCCGTAGACCAGAACATTCCTAAGAGAAGCCTTCAGTGAAGTGAGCGCTGTTCTGCTGGACGTGTCTGTTCTGATAAAATTGCGTGTTTAGATGAAATTGTGTTTTACGGAAAACGGTTTCAACAGCTGTGGTTTGGGAAAAAGTTGTTCAGTGATTTACTTAGGGTTCCAAGCACATCCTTAGCACTACTGATATTACAGTAAATATATTTGGTGGTGCATCATCGTTTCTTATTTTTATTATTATTGCCAAATTCTTCTAGGGATTCACACACAATAAACTTGTGGAAATAGAGGAAATGCTTCTCATTTTCAGAATTGACTTTTAAAGTAGATTAATAGAAAAAAACAGGGTGACTTCTGATCACAGTACATGGAAAGGAAATATCAACCAAATGTTTCTTCTAAACAACTGCAAATTATTAATTTTCAGTGACGTCAGGCACGGCCCGCGCCACCTCGCAAAAATGCCAGGAATTGGTGAACTTGGGAGTTTTAAAAAGTGTCTGTGGGTGCGTGTGTGTGCACGTGCTGGGAGCACGTAG
>NW_010412869.1:0-245 GCF_000710305.1 Buceros rhinoceros silvestris | reverse complement strand
CAGAGGAACGGGTTCGTCCCGGGGCATGGCGGCCGGCGGCGCTGGCCGGGCTGCGGGTCAGCCATGGTGTGGGGAGCAGCATCCATACAGAAGTGCTCCCAAACTGTACAGCGTTACTTAGCAACAAAATACCAGCTGAAACACAGACGGAAATTAAGAAGGAATGCGACGGGAAAATCCCTAAATCCCGTTTGCTCTGGAGCGCGCTCGGGCAGGGAGAGCAGCGTGGTGCGGGGGACGGCGCC
>NW_010412868.1:16762-57954 GCF_000710305.1 Buceros rhinoceros silvestris | reverse complement strand
AGACATAGTCTTCAAAAATTGCTGGGTTTGGCATCTGTAAGTAGTACGAAGATCTATAGATCTCATCCAAGAGTAGGCATATTGCAGTGGCTGAAATTTTTATGCTATTTCATCAATGAACAAATGTTATTCATTTAGAATCATTCTAGAGTTGTCCTGGAGTATTCCTAGGTTCTTTTGTTACTATTAGTTTTTAATTATAGTTGTATTTAATCCTCACCTAAGGATGATTAATGAAATTTGCATGCCATATCATGCTTATGTTTGATTGCATAAAGAAGACGTGTCTTTTCTTTGCTATTTCATGATCATATCTTTCAATATTTATCAAATTGCCTAGTTTTGAAAATACTATTTCCTCAATGCTTACTTAAATTCAATCTCTTAGAAAGAAGATGGAGTACTAGTAAAAGTTAGCACTTCCTCCTCCTGTTCACATGGGGTTTTTTCTCTACTGCCTGTACTGCCTGATTAGTTTGGTGTGGAGAGGACTTGCCTCCACACATACATACTACTAGTCTTTTATCCAGGAAGTAAAGAAAAAAAAAAGCCAGTGAATTTCACTGTATACTTGATAAGGCAGAATGCTTATTCAAGGAATAAGATCATAATTTTCCTACTGGAAAGCTGCTACATCTGCTTTTTGAATAGGGACAGCTGTAAGTAAGTATTTAAAAAATCAGGGAAGACTGTAACTAGCCATCATGAGGAATTAGCCTGCTGTGTCTGGGAAGAGACTCGTAGCTGTTGGCTGCTGCCCACCTGTTAAGAAGCTGGAAAGAATAAACCAATGTTCAGCCTTTGGTCTGAAATTGCCATGAAATTCCATGTCACCCTAAGTGGACGAGTGGACTGATCCACTTTTCGGCTGTGCGTAACTGGGAGCCATATGTGTACATCTAAAAACTGAATAAAAGTTTATCTGATAGGTGCGAATTATTCGTGCTACATCTTGTTCCCATGGGATCTTCCTGTGCTTCGTTACGTGTGGTGGTAAGGCTACCACGCTTGTCTTGCGCTTCTCTGGTCTAAGGCCCAGCTGCTTTGCTAGCGTGGAGGCACCCAGTCACATCTGTGTCTGGTGCTCGGTGTCACACTGCCTCTGACGGGTTTCCTGCATGGCATTCAGGCCCGGTCCGACCATGGCGCTGAAGCTTACGCATCACTGAAGAGTTACGGTTTTGTGCTGGTTCTTTTCCCAGCCATGAATCTCGGTTGTGGGTGATACATATCATGAATTCCTGGACGTATAGAGGAAAGATATTACTCGGGTTGCCCTTTACAGGAGCTGCCTGCTTGCAGACAATTCATGGATTTAATTTAATTCAGAAATCCTAATTACAGCACAGAATAGCTTATAGAGTTGGGACACTCATCCTGAGATTTTGGGTCCATTACCAACTTGCTTTGTACATTTGGATATTTAACTATTTTAAATTTTAAGTTAAATATTAATTTTTCAAATTGCCCAAGGTGACTAAGAAGCAATGACTAATACACCATAATAGCATATGTGGAGGTCTTTTCATGTGGATGTCTTTTCCAGGCACCCAGATTTGAAAGTGAGATTCTGCAGAAATAAATGGCTTGTTCCTCAGTGATTTCAGAACTATTTCACTCCATTTTTCTGCATGGCATGAAAGGCTTTTGCAACAAGATAGTATAAGCCAAACTTTGTACAGTTCCTCGTCTTTTGAAGCCTGATGCAGCATCACTGAAATCAATGAGAATAGGCTTGAGAACGAGACACTGACTTAATCTACTTTGAGATATCATATACTGCAAAAACTTAAGTCCTTGGCATTTCATTTCTGAAAGATCCACAAGGAGGTGTGTAAGATTTTAAAGGATACCCCTGTATGTATGAACTTAAGGTTAAGTTAGTTGTTTTTTCAGACTGTGGTTTACAAAATTACTGTCTTGCTGTGTATAAATTCATAGCTGTCTTCCCTTCTTTCCTATCGATCACAATTAGCCAATCATTTCCCTTTTTTTCGTATTCAAAATAATCTTGCTTTAAACCAGAAGAGTTTTGTTTTCTTTAGGCTTTTCTACTGGAATGGCCTCTTTGTCCTTTTATGATAGATGTATAGAATGACACTTACAGGCTACCAGCTGACAGTCCCACTTTTGGGAGCTAAGTGACATTCACACTGAATTTAAACCAAAGTGGGGCTGGTAATACACGTTTGTGGTGCAGACCAGCTCTCTTCCCATTTGCGAATTGCATTCATTTCTGAATGAGTAATGTGACTGCTGCAGACTTAGAAAAGTAACATGAGGGAAGTATTTCATGTGGTTTATCTCTTCATGTGACCCAGTCATTGGAAAAGAGACAGCCTGACCCTTGTGACTTGGCAGCTCTCAGTAGTTCACCAGTAATTTGAGACAGAATGTGTAGAAGCCGTGGGATGTATGTATCATGGTTTGGGAACTGTGATGGCTTCATTCTAAACAGTGAAGATCCTTTTCTCCCCTCCCTGTAAAGTTCACTTAGGTTACTTTCATGTTATTTTTCCTTTAAAAAGCAGAGGACGTATTTTACCCAATTACACAGGATTTACAGGGGTAAGTTTCTGGGAAAATATGTCTCTGTTTAATTTTAGGCATTGTAAATGGCTCTCAGATTTCAAAGAGAGTGTTGAACGCTGCATAAGGTTAAGCACGTGTATAACTCCCCATGGGATGGGGGGTTAATGTGAGCTCTTGACTTCTCTAGATGGTTTAAGAAAATTCTGCTGCAGCTTTTTTCTATGCAAGCCTTACACGCTGGAATCAGCAAACACGCTGTGAGCAGTGTACTATGACATTACAGTGTAAGATAGTTAAATATTTGGATGTTTACTGCCAGGACTGACCCTCTGAGGGCCATTTTCATCGACCTGTCGTTCTGAATAATCTGAACATTCATAATGCCTTTGCCAATGAAGAGTGAGATCTAAGAATATGAACCAGGACTATTTTCCATGCTTATTTTAGAGGTGAGTGTGTGAACCGGCACAGGGTGACCCGCAGTGAGTGCCCCATTTGACACTGAGAATCAGAGAATCACCTTCAGCCAACAGGCTGTTCTGCTCTTTGAGTACTGTACGGGCTCAGCCCTTGCTGTTTTCTACAAATAACTTGCTATTTCTGCATGCAGACCTTGGTAATCATTTGCTAACAAGGGCGACAGCAATTAATTTAAGATTTATGAAAAAGGTGGCCAGAATCTGCCACCCCTCTGATGCTTTTAAATCCAGGGCAGCCCATCTCATCTTCCTGCCTTGTGAAATGGAAGGTGGCTGAGCAGAACACAGGGCGTGTACGTCTTGTGTTCCGCTGCCATTCAGTATTCCAGTTCAGGGCATCTAACCTCATTTCACTTAGAAGCTAATGTAAGCAGTTCTTACTGGTACGAGTACTAAAATAGGAAACTAACAATTCCTAGAATCTGGGTTGGCCTATTATGAATGTCAGACATTAAAGAGAACATTTCTTTGTGAAACTTTCATTCTAGGATTCAAATAGACTCTTTTAGCCCCTCTTCCATTCATTTTAATGTGGACGGCCACGTAAGTGCTCTCAGTAATAGTGCTATCCCAATTTTTGTGTGACATTCTGTCAACGATGTACATTAAAAAGAGATTATTAAATGGAAGATGCTTTTAGGTCCCCATATTTTTGCCACCTGAGGCAGGATCATTAGGTTAAGATAAGAAAATAACAGTGATCTGTAGCTATTACAGATTATTTAATGCAGTAAGGTAGATGATACCCTTTTAGAAAGAAGCCTGACAGTCAGAGGTGGAACAGTTACTGTAATTTATTTGGCAGGAAAAAACAGCGTCAAGCTTTGCAATATATGTGATAAAAAAAATAAAATTCACTTGAGTGAAATTCACTTCAGAGTGTTGCCTCCAGGAACGGAGCGTGCTGCAATGTTAAATCAAGAAATGTGTTACAAATCGTTCATGTACCGCTATGTTCAGAACCAGCAGTTGAGAGAGAGACCTGTGATATGGAAGGCAGCAGACAGAGGTAAAATACGTTCAGCTTTTAGTGCTTGGTTTACTGCACTATTAATTGAAGACATTATCACAGTTGAACCAAGTACCCCAGTGTCAGTGTGGCTGACTGTAGTAAAGAGGCAGCATTTCAGTGAACTATTTCAAAGCATTCCAGTACTTAGCACATTAGCTTTCATAATTAAATTAATTTTGATTTTAGACCACTGGCATGTGTTGTTATGGAATCTGGAGGAAATGTGGGAGAAGACTTCCAGGAAGGAAGGGGGGAGAAAAGACCTCCCGAGTAGCGTGTCTGCTAAAAAGAAAAGGCAAGGCACAGATTCCCAAGTGCAGCATTTCCCTCATCAAGAAACGTGCTTTTCCCCTGAGAGGTGAAGCAGGCAAAAGCAAGGTCCCAATTCTTGCACCTCAGGTGCGCAGTGTTTATAGAACATAAAGCTAGATTCGTTATCTTCACAGGAAGCTCAGCAGGATGGCAGGAGGTGACTAGGCACCAGTAAGCCAAATTTGTTGAAGGACAGCTAATTTACGTGTCTAGTGAACAGATTTTACCCTCACTACAAGGATCTGCTGAAGCTGCAATGGGCCTGGTGTGTTACTGCCAACCGAATGCAAGCGAGAACAACCCTGAGGCCAGGGTGAGTGTCCGTTCAGGATGTCAACGAGCACAGAGGGAAAATGGAGAAAGATGGTCAAAAGCTGGTGCTACTAGTGGAACAGAAGTGAAAGAGGGGAGATGCCTTTGAAGTCCAGAGGAAAGCCCTAACTAAATACTGTACTGCACGTTCTTACTGGGAGGAGGGAGATAGGGAAAAGAGAAGTTCATGTCTAGTAATAATTCCATTGTTTAGTGTAATCTAGTGAGAACTCAAAAACTGTTAACGGAGAGAAATAATAGGGTGCAGTATCCTGTAAGCTGTATGGAAATGAAAACTTCTAGTGAGAGCTCGTAGCTGTGACATTTGTATTGTGAAGAAATTGGCCCCGTTTAGACGTACTGTGAAGACTTTATGTATTAGTGAGGCCCATGGCAGTCACCGCAGATAATGTCCTTCTCAAATAGCTGACAGCCTAAAGCATGACATCGAGAAGGCAGTGAATGCACAGTGGTGATCAGCTTGGCATTATGATTTATTATAATAGCAGCTCACTGTCCAGGAATCACAAAGGAATAAAGTTTGTGGAAAAATAAAGACCATGGTCAAAGTTGTGAATTGCAATGAAAAACTATTTTTGTGCAGAGGGAGCTTGTGGAGGAGAAGTGGTAAATGAGACATTGAGTCTGGCATCATTTGCACAGTGGTTTTACAAATAAGCATCAAAATCTGAGAAGACAAGGCTGAGGAAATTTCTCAGGGATTCTTAAAAGCGAAAAAAAAAGATACTGAATATTGCAGATTTGGTCGACATGTTAAGAAAAAATTGCTTTTCCAGGAGATGAGATGCTTTTACCTGTAGAACATAAATTAGTATTCTGAGGGGAGAAAAATCTGAATATTCTCAAATCTGCAGCTGCTAGCAGTGTTTTAGTGCTTCCTAAATAAATGCATTTTCTTTCTTCCAGAGCAGAGCTGTAGTGTTTTATTCCCCAGACAAAACTGCTGTTTGCATTCCAGGGTCAGGGTCTGGCATGTCAGTATTTGTAAGGTAGCTGTTAGAATGAGGAAGCACTGTAATTTTCTGAATGGCTCCCTCACCCGTCATCCTCTTTTTGGAGGCTTTATATGGTTGCTTTTAGTTTTCCTTAGGTTTTGCGTGTCTTTGGTGGAGTGACATAAATGTCCTGTAGATCTTACAAGTGTGTCATTTAAATTTGAGACTACAAGAAGGTTAAAAGTCTGAGTTTAGAAACATCAAAAAGACCCACATTGCACCAGGTCCTTAGCTGCTATAAAATGTTTTATTTCCAGTTATACCAACTGAACTACAGGAGTTGACGTCAGGTTAGGGTCTGCCTGGTCCTATGTTACCAAACACCCAGATAATACTTAGAGTGACATGAGAAGTAGAAGAATTGGTTCACTCTTTAGGAAGTAAAAAATCTTAAGTAAATTGAGTACTTTCTGCATATCAGAGAACTGGGGTAACTTAATTACAGAGGACTGGAAAAAACATCTAAGCCAAAGCTGCTAGAGCATTTCCTACTGTAAAATGGTATTTAATTGTCAGAAATTTTTTAATGCAATTTGGGGGGTTCCCCTACATCAGCTCTGACACTGGTGTGTATTATTCTAGGAAATATTAGCTGTCTGTGAGAGCTTCTCAGTTTTAAATAAGAAGCAAGAATACTAGTTTAGGGACAATTGTGGGTGATTGCCAAGATTTTTAAAAACTAAGAATCAACAATTAACCAAAGCAGCTATCTGATCAGAACAAAATATAAAGCAGACAGAGAATCAGTTTTTACATAAGAACACCATCAGTATAAGCCAAAAAGAATAATTTGGCTCTGAATTTTTCTCTGACTTTATATAACACTTGTTTTTATTTTATTAGCAGTACCCAGGTGTTTTCACACAAAAACTCGAGTTCTAAAATGCTTTCATCCATCACAGTTAGTTATTGTCTTAGTAAACAATCGGTAATTTCATAGTCAATTGTTTCATTCTTTGTATCAGCTGTGACTTGAAAAATTACATTCCAGCAACATTTCTCTAAAAAAGTACCAGTTCTTTGTCAGAATTATTCATACGTGGAAGGACTTGAACAGAAAATGGCCCAAAGGTATTTGTAAAAAACCTGATGACCCATAACACACAAAAATGTAGGCATATTAGAGAAGATGCCTGTGTGGCTGTTTAGAATATCTAGATTTCCTGGAACCTCTCCGTGGGACATAACTGCCTGAGACAGCATTTGGTCTTCAAGAGGTCATTGCATCCAGCGCTTGAATACCACATCCTGTTTTCTCTGCGTGAATGTCACAGATTCTGTAGAGCTTCCCAAAAATAGCAACATTTCCCTTGTACATCCTCCTGTTTGTGTAACAGGATTTTCACTGTTTGGTTTTTCCATGCCTGTCACTTAAAAATATATTATATGTAAAAAATATATGTAAAAATCTTGGAAGAAAGAAACCCACTAAATCTAAATAATATCTTCAAACAGAAGTGATTTTTAATGAAACTAAATTTCAGTTCTGGGCTGCCAGGACTATTGAATCAGACATCAGTGATAAAATGACTATTGTAAGTACAGATGTGGCAGTTGGTATTAATATACTGATATACAGAATATAAAACTAGTAAACTTCCTCCTTCACAACATTCTAATTTAACCACAGTGGAAGAAAAGCTTGGTCCTACATATAGTTATGAATCTTGTTTTCCTTTTTACTAATGTCTAAATTTGAATGAGACTTAGTTTTGTCACCTGTATCCATACGGTGGGATAAACCTAAACTGTCAGAGCTAACTAGCATTTTCTCTTTAATCCTTGTTTTAAAATCCTTGAACAGACCAATTAGGCCTTTATTCCGTTATAAGTGTAGAAAAAGACGCTGCAGTTAAAATATTCTGTGGAGATAATTTTCCTCCAAACAAAACCTTTTAAATGTGTGTGTGTCTATATATAATAGTTCGTATAACAGTCCAGATTAGGCAACCCCCGTGCGGTGCTTTAGAAGGGGGGATTGTTGTGGGTCCCTTCATACTTTTTGTCACTTTGTTAATTGAACCAACATATTCAGAGGAGAAATCTTAATTTTCCATTATTTTTAAAGTCTTTTTACTTCTTCTTTACCTCACACAGCTTATTTTGCAGCATAAGCCTGGGGTTCATGGTGCTGCTTTATTTCCTTCGTATTAACAGTTAAACAATTTTATTTTTTAATCTCTTTTACAGATGAAAGAATTCCGAACTAAAATGCAGTCAATATTTCCAGCAATTCCTAAAAATAATGAGTCCACTGTTGAATGGGAAGACTTACTTAAATCCAAGTGAAAGACTTGGAGCCGTTTGGAGATGTCTCTTTCAGCAAGAACAGGAGTGGAAGTAGCAGGAGAGTCTCATCTGAAAAATAAAGAAAGCACACTGAGCAAGTTGCTGACTGAGCTCAGTGAGCCTGGAGATGCCAGTTAACATCTAGCAGCAAGGGAATTAAAAACAAAACGAAGCAAAACAATTTATATTGTGCTTTTCAACATGCTTGCTGTAGTTGATCTGTGAGGAAATGAACCCTCCAAGGTAAGCTGGATCGACTTGAAAAAAGACTCTCTCTTATGAAGACTTAAAGAAGAAACTGATCTCCACTAGTAATTATAAGGACAAAACCCCAATAAACTCTTAGCTGATCCTGCGTCCTAAGAGGCATTTTAGGGTATTTCCTAGGAAGCAGTGGTACTCCCAGTGACATTTACCTGTTCCCTTAGGAATATAACCATCAAGTGAATTACAGCAGATCCGTTACTGAGCCTGCAGGTAAAGCATACAGGACACTCTTCTGAGAATAAAGGAGATACTTAAATCTGCAACAGAGAAAGTATCTAAAGCGGACTATTTTCTTATGTCTGAAGGGTAAGTTTAAAACATCTGATATGCAAGGAGAGACCTACTGAGCTTGTCTGTAGAGCATCAGAAGAGCTATCTACAAAGGGCACTTTTTCCTCAGTGTTAGCTTTGTTTATTGGATCCCATGACAGTGAATAAGGTGGTTTGCATGAAAGTCTCTGCTGTATTCGTATAGCAGTTTAAGTTGGAAGTGAAAAAGGTATAAAATAGTGAAACACCCAGTCTGTCCTACACAAATATTTTCAGCGAAGAAAGTGTATGGGCAGGGCTAGTTTTTTTTGTATTTCAGTGGTTCCCAGGTCTCTTCTATCAGGAGAAGCAATGTGGCATTTTCCACACTGCAGTAATCTCATGAAGTGTAGCAGTAAACTAGGAAGAATAATGTCTTACTCAAACATTGTATTTGCAGAACTGTCGATCTGTAAAAATGCAGAAATAAAAAAAAGGCTATCAGTGAACAATCCTTTGTTGAATGCTCAATTATCACATTTTTTTATTAATTGCACACAGCCCAATTAGTCAGTTGTCAGATTTAATAAAGTCCTCTTAAAACCTGTCTTCTGTGATTAAATCTTTATATTCCTAGGAAAGAACATAAAAAAGCTTTAAATGTCAGATGAATCACTGAGAAGTATGGTTTTCCTATGAAACATGACAGTACTAAAATAATGTCTTTAGAGCAATTGAAGTGTAATAGTTGACATCTTTTCCATACCTTGATGCTTGTAATCCAATATAAAATAAATTGTGGTGAATGCTGCCATCGTACGAACATAAAAAATGTTGGTACTTTCATATTTGTGTTGGTTTGAGTACCTGGTGGTACCTGTATTACCTGTGCTCATGCGTGTTAGTGCTGAGGAACCAAGTTTAACAAATAGCCATGGCGTTAAAACCAGTCGAGTACTAAACAGAACTACATAAATACAAATTGCGTGATGTCCTTAAGGTTGTTCACTTTAGCATCTAAGGTGAGGTTTGGGTAATCAGTCTTTACCTGGATTAAATAACTCACCTAAATCGGTCATCCAAAGATCCCTGCATAGTCAATGGAGATAGATGGGACTGGTCAGAGGGTGACTTGCACTGGGCTAAAATGAGTGGCTGCTCCTAGAGCAGTGCAAAGCATCTCACCGGACCTACCTGCTGGCTGCATCTGAACAGAGCTGCTCTGTCCTTGCTTGCCTCCCATCAGCACAGTGACTGCATGAGAACACAGTTCAGGAGAAACTCAGAAGAAAAGTGAGTGATTTTCTAGTGTCTTAGAGATCTGAGGGTTAGACGAGTGCTCATCCAGGAACAAGAGAGCTGTCCCTTCTGGTAATGGTTGGATCAATGTAACTGTGCTGTGAAAACTGATACAATAAAAATAACTGATACTATATAAAAATTCCCTCATGGCAGATAGGATGAATTGAATTTGGGGGTGCCCAGTTATATGGGTATTCCAGATGATGCTCTTCAAAAAATCCTAATATAGTGAAGTGTACAGATAGAAATCTTTACAATAGAATCACACTTACAGGGCAAGCACAGAGCGATCAAGTAAATCCATGTTGGAGTATAAGGCTGAGCATAAATGTGTTCCAAAGAGAGAGGAATTCATAGATCGTCTTACTCCAAGCTTTATTCTGTGCTTTTGGCTGGAAATGGGTTTCCTCTAGATAAAGGTTTGTGCTGAAGAGTGCAAGCGTAATGTAAAAGTAAGTCAAGTGTCTATCCACAAGAGGAACATGGGAGAACTTGGATTTTCTTTATTGCACTGTGCAGCTCTTTTCACTTGGTGAATGTTCTGCTGGTTTTATTATGGTTTATTTTTTCTCTTTATGAAAATATTTGGCAAAGAGTTACTGGAAACCACAAGAAAACCCCAAACAAATAGAGGGGAGGAGTATCTAGCGTACCAGTAGCAGCTAGGTACCATAGTGCATGTAGTTATTGTGACTGAACAAATAAAATTAGGCAAAAAACCCATCGACAGACAATAGACATTAAAAAAAAAAACCAACCCCAAATTTAAAGACTTAAATACTAGAAGTAGACACTGGCACAAAAAAAAAGAAAAAAAAAAATTGGTGGGTCCAGTGGCTCCCTAATTGCTTTCTCTTTTATTTAAATTTTTTTTTACTCTCTTTCTGCATTAAGGAAGTCTAAGAATAAAATGTGGAAGAGAAAGTTTATTTTTGTCATCAACTTCTCCTGTGCAAAATGTTATGCTAAAATAAGGGGATGTTTGCAGTGTTTCTATTCAAAGCAGGTAATATAGCACCGCCACGGTGAGTTTCAAGTTGTTAGAAGTCACTTTTCAGCTGACCTCTGTGTTTCATTTACACTGATTTTTCACCACCTTCCTGGTCACATTTAGTTACAGGAATAATGGAGGCCATGCTTAGCCTGTAGGCTAATACTTAATAATACATGAACTCCCTCCGTACTGCTATGGCTCCTGGAAGCAAAAAGAGAAATAGGGAAACGCTGCTGAAAGCATCAGCTGTGGAAGAAACAGGCAGTGATGGGCAGGCTGCTCCACCATTCTTAGCACAGGACCCTCCCCAGAATTACCAGCCCCAAGGTCAGGGAGAGTGTCTTTGCTGTAGAAGGTGGCAACTGGAAACAAACTGGAAATGCTTGTTTAATTTGGGCCACTGCCTACCCCGGCAAAAAAGTCTCGGGGGCTTTTGCTGTGAGTTTTATCACCTACAGCATCTGCTGACTTAAACCAGGCTCATCATTTTAGAAAATTCAGGTCACCTGATGTACATGCAGAGCAGACTAGCCTTTGATAGTTAGGCTGTCATACAAAAACCTCCAGAGAGTTACATGCCTGAAACTCAATTAAGGATAAAGAGTTGAATCAACACGGCAAGAGTTTGGGGGCTGGTGGTTGCCGAATTTCTAGTCGTTTTGAACCTGATAGGCCAGAAAACAATCCTGTCTCGGGAAATGGCCTATTTTAGCAAACAGGATTAAGCTGACAGAAGTTTTCTGTAATTGTCTATTTAATAGCAGAGACATATTGTTAAATCAGTTAATGGGAAGAAAAAATGTTTAACAGTTAATGCGATGCTTTATGTGATGCGCCATCTGTGTATTGTCCCTGGATGTGGAAGAGAGGAAATCATACAGAATTTCAACCTTGTCTTCTTTACTGTCATTATCTTGGGCAAATATGATAAAGAATCATATTTATCTTCTGGAGCGTATACAGTTTTAATCAACCTATTAACCAGGAAGACATTTTTCACAGACTTTTGGAAGTCACAAAAAGGGCATTATCTCCCTGTAAGCAATCCTTTTCATGGGTGCTGAGCACTAGAAACTTAGAATGAACAAGATATTTTCCCTTCTAAGTAAAGCTATTTGCAGAGACTTTAGTCAACTATATTTAGGGAGTAATCCTGAAATTCTGGAAGAGAACAAATCAGTTTTTGTAGACTGTTATACAGAAAGTGTAAGAGAAGTTTTTAATCCTCTGTGTCCAAAAAATCGGTTTTATTTGGGTGAATGCTTGTTTCTGTGAAAGATATTTTGCTGTTAATTGGAGCTTCAAGAGAACCAGTTCAGTTATTCACCAGCCTGGTGACTGGGGGTCCTGCTCTCCTCCCAGTCAGATGTGTTACTCCAGTCACCAGCAGCGCAGAGAGGAGATGGTTAACCATTAGCAATCCGGGTCTGGGCAGGGTTTCCCCTAAGACTGCTAGCCCTGCGCTGGCTGGCCAGCACTCCGCTGCTGCTGGCGTAAGGCTTTCCTCTCCCAGGGGAAGAGGTGCAGCAGCCGCTGTTGCTCCAAAGAGTTTGAGGGCGATGCCATTGGCTCTGCAGCACAACCTGGAGCTAATGCGATCATTAAGCTTCCTGAAACTCAAAGAGCTGTTTGTTGAAAGCCGGACCGGTATAGGAATAGCTGTGTGCGTGTGCGTGTGCGTGCATGCGTGTATGCGTGCGTGTGTGTGTGTGCGCGTGCCTGCCTGTGCACGCTTATATGCACAGAGAGCACGAGAGGTTTGTACAACCATTAGACAGAACATAACAGATAAATATGTTTTCTTCTATTTAACTTACTACCCAATGGCGAAGATACTAACCTGGGCTGGCGGTTTCAAAAGCCCTGCAACCTGACAGGCAGTAGGAGTTTGAAACCTGGTATTCTCAGACACAGGAAGGTTCCCCAAACCAAAATGCTATTACCATAGATAGGCTTGAGGAACACGTGGGAAGACCAATTGCCTCACCAGCTCCTGTGGAAGCCATTTCATCTAATGTAAATAATACAATGGTTATTACACTGGAGAGAACAAGAGGAAAAAACCGAGAAACTGATAGGACAATTTTATGGTCAAGCTATTCACTTGGGATAGGAAGGGGTAAAATTCAAGAATAACGAACATAAAGAGGGACTGCTTTGACAATGGCACCTCCTGCATGGGATATGCCTGAGGACAAGCTCCTAGGACACGAAGACCTATTTCAAATGTTACGCTTTCTGCTTTGCTCTTAGTATATACTTTTCCTTACAAAAATACAGAGTAAATAATTCACAGTGGAAACATTTCCTCTCACAGCTGGTTCAATTCTTCATGTACAGAAACTTTTCTTATATTCTCCCCCAAAAGAAACATTTTCACCTCAAGACTGAACTTTCTTTTATCCTGCACCACTAGACTTAATTTACATTTCACCTCTTCCGTAAGGCCTCTGGAGTTCTTGCAAGCAATACCAACTGATTAAACTTGATTCCCGACTCCTATCCTTCCCCTTGGCTGTTGGACTATGACTTTATATCGATAAAGTGCCCTGGACAAGTCATTGTTCCCTACTCTTCTTGGCTGCAGAGCTTACTTATTATTGGTATGACTTACCTCAGGAGAAGTGTGTAGGTGATGTGCAGAAAGTCTGGGATTCATTTGCCTGAAAGCTCGTTGCTTTCATACTCCGTCATTCTATAGAGACAGGCATAGATCCATATCAGTTCTTTATTACTTCCTTCTCCTTCCGTTTAGATCCTTTTTTCTTTAAAAATAATTAATAAATTTTAAAAAGTGCCTTTGGATGCTCACAATAAGAGCTTTACTGGTGGTGGGTAGCCAGACAATACAACCCTTTAAAGGAGAAGGATTTTCAGATTGGGCACACAGGGTCACCTGCCTTTTTTTTTTAATTTCAGTTTACTATATTACATAATACACCTGTATGCTCTGTGTGACCATAGTGTGACTCTAATGTAGACATCTATTTTTGTGGGTCATAGGTTTGTTTTGACGTGATTTATGAGAACACACTATGAAGTAAAGAAAATTTTCTGCAGTGATCCTGTTGAAAAATAAAAGCTCACATATCGGGGATGATTTATGTGATGCTAAACACTAACCTGGTAAGTAGAATGAAGTCAATGCCAATATTGCAGCCAATGCTTTTCAATGAAAGTGCTGGATTTCTATTACCAATTCCTATAGACACCTGCAGAAACATACACTGAAATTCTCAATTTCTCAAACATTTCAGCGGAAAATAAAGTGCACCGTAAAAAATATACTACAACGTGTGTAATAATCCAATTTTTTTAGGCCAATTTCTACTGCATACTCAGAAATGATAATCATTTTGCTGGCAGACTGACAAATCACAACAAAGACACTGATGTTTCAAATTAAGCAGTTTTCCCCTTTGGTGTTAAGCAGCATTCTTCCTCTCCAAAATTTATCTCTCTGGGCCCTCACTGTCCTTGAGAAAGACCCAACATTTTCTCTGCACCAGCTTTTGCTGGCAGACAGAAGAAGTTTGGAGAAGCACTTTTGAGTCCATGTCAGAATCCTGTGGCCCTTGGCTGGCCTGACCGCAAACCAGCTGTAATATGGGGTTTTATTTTGGTTTTTGCGTTTCTTTAAAGCTGAAACTTTAAAGCTCAAAATCCTCAGAAGGAACAGAAAGAGAAACCTCATGCAAACAAATACTACTGATCTTTACACGGCTTTGATCTCTTATATATCTATAGCGCCTTTCATCACGAAGAAACCCAATAAGATTTATCAACTGCCTTCAAAGTGAAATATCTTATTCTCTGTGCCACAATGTGCGCACCACTGAAAACCAGCCTTCGGAGATGATGTTGTCCCATAGCATGATGTCTATTAACAGGCTGTAGGGCAGTATCTAGCAAATACAGAACATGTCATTTGGCAGGGTCTGTATCACAGAAAAGAGTGAAGACCTCACTTTTTAATGGCACGTTTGTCTAAACTGGAGTGGCATCTTTAAGGGACTCGTGGCACTACAGGGCAGCCTGTCAGCATGTTAATTCTGTCCTGGTCACTTTGTCAATCCTAGTTAGCCACTGTATGTGGTCACTTTGAGCCTGTCTGCATCCCTGGAAGCTGTTGCCCTGTAAAGGATTCCAAGAGGAAAAGATGGAGCATCCCAGCAGTCCACGCAGGTCCATGCGTGCATCCATCCCCAAAGTCCATGCATGCACACACACACCGTGTGACAGCTGAATGCTCGGCTCTCACAGGTGTTTGTGGGAGAGGACTGACTGGGCAGGCTGCTCCAGCTCTGGCTTCAGGTTTCCTCGGCTCTTCACGTAGCAAATGCCCTAAGGCCTCTCTACCCTTCAAGACCCTGGAAGGCAGATGGTGCATGTTAAGACAGATATGGTGGTGAGCAGAGGAAAGAACCTGATCACAGCAGGCAGAACAGCCTTTTCCGGACCATTTCAAACTCCCGGGTGCAACAACCCCTAATCCTGGAGAAGGCTCAGCAGATGTTTTGTGCTCTCAGTTTCACCAACCCGTTTTCAGGACAGGGGCTTCTGTACCTCCTCTAAACATGCACTGATGCCGCACAAGACTTCTGCACAGAAGATTTTATACACACATTTCTGTGTCTTCTCCAGATCTCTCTTGAATATCCTGGCCCTAGGGGACTCAGCTGAAACAGCTTTTCTCCCTCCTTTCCATTAGCCAGAATCTTTGATTAACTGAGCCTCTGACTGACTGAAAATTGCAGGCACCCTTGAAGACTTTCAGGTAATTGCAGTCTCTGCTGCATTTCAAAGCTAAGGCTTATGTTACTAAGCCATCTCCATAATGTCTGATCAATAAAGTGATCAATTAGGAATGGCAAAATGAGCTGCAGTACAGCAAGTGGAATGGCTAATGACCTAACAATGAGAAGTCTTTTAATCTCTGGCTTCCATGGCTGCATGCCGATCTGCTCCCCCACAAAGCTAGCAGGGTCCTGGAAAGTTGAAAATTACCATAAAAAAGAGAACAAATGGATACTGGAAAAAAAATCAATTAAAACTAGAGGCTTTGTAAGGACCTAGATTGGGCTCAGGAAAAACTCCAAATGTTTGTTTAACGGCTATGTGAGATTGTTTGCCCTAGTAACTATGTCTCTGTTTGATATGTATGAGGCTTTGAATATTTTATAACAGTGATGGCTGTGTTCACTTAAAGGCAGCTGCTTAAAAAAAATTAAAATTCTAGAAAACACTTTGTCTTTCAACTCAGCATTATGTAATGTTTCAGGCTTGATACCCATTTTCTTTGAAGGCTTTTCCCACTGATAACATCAGAAGTGTCACCCAGGAAAGATGTTTCATCTGAAAAAAAGAGTTGTTGGGTCTTTTTGGGTTTGTTTGGTTTTTCTTTTTTTTTTTTTTATTCGACTGGCAGGTAATGAGTGTTAATGCTTCGTGTGAAACGACAAATGATAGCTGAACTGGAAGAGTGCTGGAGAGGAGGGCACTGGGGAACACATTTGTGAGCCATCACACAAATTCTCAGAGAAGCCCAGGCAGAAATTCAGAACATCACATCTTAATAGAACATAATGTACTCCAGAAAGAGTAGAGATAATATATCCTAATGTATTCAATATTTGCCTTTGATGTGAGCTTAGCACTATTCCATATGTTTTACTCCATCACTAAATTAATTTTGGTTGGAAACCATCACACATTAATTATCAAATATGACTAAGCTCCAACTCACTTGTTTTCCTAGGTTATTTGATGTCTGCTGTGAGATAGTTGCATTGCAGAATTCTGTTTATAATAGCTGTGGCTAACATGTTAGCAGTGACTCCGCCAGATTTGCTAGCTATTAGGCGCAAATACAGCTCAGCTGTCCAGGGAGGAGACTGTCTAGGAAGGGAAAGACCTGAGCCTCCTCAGGCACTTTGCACGTGCGTGCACAAAGCAAAATAGAATAAATCAGAATCTATTTTTACAGGCAAAGAATCAACCCATTTGGACCAAACATTGTATATATTGCATGGCAATTACTGCGAGCAGCACTTGCTTCAGTAAAGAAGGTGGAAAATATATTCCCAGTATTACAGACCACTTCCTGACCTAATGCTTTACTTCATTTTGAGCAAGTTTTATGTGAATTTTCAAGAACATTTTAAATAATAGATGTGCTATAATTACAGCCTGTGTTTCTTATGAGAGGGGGTTTTACTATTCAGATCTTGTCATTTTAAGATCAAAAGATTTCTATTTCAGAACTGTCTTCCTTGCAGAGCTCTAGACAGGCAGAATACTTTGTGAGATGCCAGATCTTTAGCTATTGTAAGCTCTGTTACCATTAAACTAAATATATATACATGTTCCTGAAAAATCCTTTATTACACAAGCAGCTTATTGCAGTATTGCCCATGCTTTCCCTCTGGTAAAATCTAGGAACCATTTTGCATGAGGGAAATCAGAATGTTTTTTCATCGAAAGCCAACTATTGAAAAATTTGAAGTAACAGGAGAATTTCAGGTTTTATCTATTTGCTTACTTAATCATGGATGTATGCAGATTTTTTTTTTTGCAGTGTTTCATCATGTCTTGATCACTGGAGATCCCTGAATTTCATGGTAAAAATAAATCTTTATAGTCAAAGAAACTAAGGGGAAAAATTGTGCTTCAGATTTTTCCAAAGCTTTTCTTTGTTATCATGTATCATCATAAAGTAACAGTTATACCAAAATCTAAAGGTTCATAAATCTAGACAATATCGTATGAAAAAGAAGTCATCCAGTCTGCCTCATTGGTCAGATGTGGAGAACTTGCCCCTGCTCACAGGTCAGGGAGATGGTGCTCAGGTAGCGAGGAGGTGGTATTCACAGCTAGTATTTGACTGTTCAAATTCAAGGCTGAATGGCAAAAGCAGTCTGAGTAGAACAATGCCAAAAATAACACAAACGGCAAAAGCTTCAGCCCAATTACTTCCAAGGACAAAAATCTCTCAAGAATGATGATTTTTTTCCTATTATGCATCACTTCAAATGTTGCTAAGAAAAGAGATTTCTTCTAAGTTCAGGCTCTAACAAAAGATACGGCTTGGGTTAGAATGGAAATGTATTAGTTCTACTTATGACCTGCCTCTAGTGATGTGCTAACCCTGATCCATTTGCTTACTCCTGTTAAAACTCCTCCTAGCTTTATGTGAGGCTTTAATGGGACATTTGTTTAAGGGGATACTGCTGCTGGAAAAAGTAGCCCTTAAGCCTCCTCTTCCTGCAGCTGCATTCTTTGCCATCCCCTCAGCTGAGCCAGCAGCATCAGTTGTGCCTCTGAGTGACAGTGCAAATCAGGAGCAGGTTCAAGATGAAAGAGAATTTCTCCAAAAGGATGATTTCCTGGCTGCTCTGGTCCCCTGACCTTGTGCATCACAATTCCTCAGCCTCTACTGGCACAGGGCACAAGGCAGGGAAGGAGTGGGGACTACTTTTGAGCAGCAGCAAAATGCTGAGCAAACCATGATCTTGGTGAATATAGAGCCTTTGATTCTAAAAAACCATGACCTTAATGAACAGGAAAACTCATTACAGTTCTGCACTAAGCTAAATTCGGTAGATTTTAATAACTTTTTACTAAAACTTCCACTGTCAATGAAATCTCATGGGAAGACAAGCAAAGGTTGGTCCACTGAAACATAAAGCTTTAGAAGAAGAGTGAAGGGCAAGAAAGGGGGATGACGATGGCAGACATACAATAATTAATATTTTGAAAATATTGAAAAATGAATCTGACCAAAATACTATGTAATAAAAACCTGAATCTCAACTTGTGAGACAATGTTTGGATTAAACTTTTACTTTTTCTTGGTATTGTCCTGTTGGTGGTCTGTTAGCATCGTTTCACTTTCCATTTGAAAAGCTTTATCATCCTTAGAGATGTTCAGTTTTTCTACATGCATGTTTTGTAATTCCTCTCAACTCTGCTAATGGGCTTTGTACTCTCAGAACTACAAGTTCTCTTATGTTGCCTCCACGGTGCCTGCAACATTCTCTTAAAACTTGAATAGAAAGCTTTTGAGGACTCCCTACTTAGAGAAAACAGTATTCAAACATCCTCACAAAATGGCCTTTGCAGTTATCCCTTGCAGGCAGTGAATGTAATCCCTGGAGTCCCTATTCATTTTGAAATACAAAAAGCCTTATGAAAATCTTAACTAGCTTTACTATAACCCCGAGTTGTCACAAAAGAAATCGGTTGTCTGTTCACACAGAAAGCAAAAATTTCAGTGTGGGATTTGTATCTTGCACTTGGACTGAAATAGAGTTTTCCCATCATTTTGTGTTGTGTAATAGAAGTCAATGTGTGTGATTAATGGTAAAACAAGCCAGAGAAGTATCACAGCATGCCGTTCTGTGTCCTGCCAGCCAAACAAACACAAAGGAGGCAAGCCTCCCATGCGACAGGTAGAGGTACGAAGTCACGTATTTGTATGACATATAATTGCAGCACAAGTGCTTCCTGACATTCGTAGGCTTTAAGTTTTCTAAAATAGGCTTGTACCTGTTTCCCACCTCCAACTTCCATTTTGTAAAATAATTATACTCTTTGGCTTTGTACCAGTGGCTGGTAGAAGAAATAAATAGAGGTAGAAAGAGCAGAGAATAAAAGAAACGGATGTTTGCAATGGGTGGAGAATATGGATTAAATGAAGACGCCAGTAAGATGAAACTCTTTAGAAAGGGAGCAGGTAAATGTGCAAGGTGATTAGACTAAGGATACTATCTCTTCTGGAAGACTCACTGACATACTAAAAGAAAGATGTGTAGAGGCTGATGTTTCACCCAGCACTGCCTGGTCAAAGGCATTGGTGTGTCCAATAGCGCAGCTACAGCAGTGGGAGCCAGTCAGTTATTAGGCAGTGCGCAGATTTCTGAAGAATACTGCCACCTTGGAAGGAATATTATCCAGGGGAATATTATTTTATCCAGGGGATAACCCTGAACCCAGAACCAGAGACATTGCATTCTTCCATGATTGCTGACAATCAAGGTTTCTTCAAAACAGCTTCCTCCCAGCCATCTGCATCTCTTAGCTTCACAGAATCACAGAACGGCAGAATCATCTGATTGGAAGAGACCTTTAAGATCATCGAGTCCAACCGTTCACCCCGCGCAGCCAGGGTCCCTAAGCCATGTCCCTCAGCACCACATCCACACGTCTTTTAAACACTTCCAGGGATGGGGACTGCACCACCTCCCTGGGCAGCCTGTTCCAGTGCCTTACTTCCTTACGTTTGTAACTTCGTCCTTCTGCTTTCTCAGATAGAGTCTTCTGAATTTCTCAATAGCTAAAATAGCACAGCCTAAAGCATGTGTGGCATGATACATGTTCCTTCTGCCTCCCTGCTTGCTGGAGGGTTTCTGCCTCCCCACTTACTTCTGGATCTGTTTCTTTCCCTGCTGCCACTCCCAGCAGGGGCTTGAGAAAGGTCTGCAACCTGTGAAGAGCTTGGCTCCACATTCTGAGAGAAGTGATGAGGAGAGCAATTTTAGCCATGAATATCCTAATGAAGCTCCCGTGCTGACCTTACACACTTCTGATTAAGCAAATATGCAAATGCAAAGCAGTTCAGAGCTGGATTAGCATTCAAAGATTTTTAAAAAGCTACTGTGGCTACATGCAGAGTGACCTTTAGGCCTGCTCAAATCTGCTAGAATGCAGATGGGGAAAAAGAAAGATGTTATAAAGACAGACTCGATCATTTTATATCTTGCAGCCACCATAAAATGGGCCACAGGAGGAAATTAATATCCAGATCAAGGTTTTACAGCTGATCTGTTAGGAGGTATAGAGATTATTCTGCATCATACCTGAGGATGTCTCTTCCAGTACCTTCCAAAACCAGTAAGTTAGCTCAGCAGTTGGTTTGACCATAATTCTGCAAGTTTCCTACTTTAAAATATGGAAAAGGAAAGCTGATAAATAAGGATCTAAACTGTGCTACCAAGATGCATGGGGGAACAGGGGTACCCAGGGGGAACAGGGGTACCCAGAGGAAGCAGGGTCACAGGAGGGCCATTCTAGGCAACTGTCAGGAAACAGTGTTCAGAAAGTGACCATTAGGAGCAAAACCCTTTAATTAAACAAAACTTCTGTAATGAGGAAATAATCCATTAACACTGTCAAGTGCTACGGTGTATGTATCACAATCCAACAGCCTGAGATGTGGTTTTATGACTGGATATCCAGATCCACAGATGCCTGAAGGTTCTAATTTCGTCCCGCTAAGAGGAGGTGTTTGGTATGGAAAACCATGGGAAAGGAAGAGATTAAGAAGTACTCTACCAGGGTTAAACGTTAGATCGTCTTTCTCTCAGCAAGTTTTGATGGCCATTTACAGTCAGTTGCTCTCTACAAATATTCACCTTATTTCCAGGAACACAGCAATGAAGAGACCTCCCGGGTTCCCAAGACTCTGTGATTGCAAGGACAACGCTGTAATCTCCACTTCATAAATGAGAGATTTAGTTGCTGCTGTTCTCACTGTACCCACTGAAATCTTGTCCCAGAACGTGTTTCCCTTATGACTGGGAGCTGCCTTCTGATTTCCAGGCTAAATGTATTCACAGCTACCTTCCACCCGCTTGTTCAGAAACCTGATTTTGTTTAATTGCTTCCCAAGACCTCTTCTGTATCAATGTATTTATTTTCTTTCACTAAAAATACTGCTTGAAAAGATATTTTAACAATGAAAAATGATGAAGCAGAAGGATGTTATAAGCCAGACGAGATCCTTTGCTGGTATAACTGATGTGACTTTAATACTAATGTGTGTTGCCTAGGAATTTAAAAGAAACTTTTAATGTGTTTGTTTGCAGGTTAGACGTGAAAACAAGTATCTGTGCTAAAAGGCTATGAATATATCCATAGCAAACACATATGGAACTACACTTCTGCGTAACACTTCTGACATTTTTTTCTCAGAATGGATTAAAAAGAAAAACTGAACACTGAAAAAAGGGGTTTCCTATTCTGATTTCCTCTAATGTTTTGTTAAAAAAACTTCTTGACTCTTGATTACATTATATCCCTGTGTCTTAATGTAGCATGTCTATTACTGTTTATTTTTACATCAATCAATTCCATGTTTCCAAGTTTTGAAGGTATTGTGGAATATATTTTTTTACTTAATACATACTTGAGGTTCCGGTATATCTTTATTCAGTTGGCAACAAAGCATTATAATACATTGTTCTATTTTCTTGCTTTGGAGATAAGCAATAAGGATAAAAATTTACTGCAGCTCAAAATACTATAAAATGTTCACAATAATTTCTTCAAGTTACAGCTGAAAGTCCTAAAAAACCTTCTTTTATAGCTTAGAAGCAATCACTCATGATTCTTTGCATGTGCTAGTCATTTTCTGGAAAGGTTCAAGTACTTATTTTCCAATACTTTGATAAATCAAAGGAAAATGAAAACTTTGACAAAGATAACCAGCAGAAAAAAAACCCAACAATGACACGAAGCTATAAGGGGAAGTTGAAATAATTCCGTTTCTAACGACTAGAGAGCATATTTTTCCTATGGTTAAGCTCCATCAAGTTTTATTTAAAACACAAATAATGAAAAACCCTCCGTATTTTATGCCATTTTAAAGTGACAGGATTCACATGGGCTCTGAGGCAAACTCTAAAATAGAGCAGACTGATTCAAAATCAGATCTGAGTCCTGTGAGAAAGCTGGCTGCTCTGTGCTTATCACAAATGTGAAATTGAATGTTGCACCTTTAAGTGTAATGAGTCTTCATACAGTAAATATCCTGCTTTATTTCCGCCCCATATGAGGAATACATATTGCAGCAGTGGGATAAATATGGCTGATTGTGATAGAAGCCCTTCTGCTTGTGAAGCCTGCAAACCAGAATCAAATGCTCCTTTATGAAAACAGCCTACACTTCAAGAAGGCAAGAAAAAAAAATCAACAGAGCTTTATGAGACATAATTGGGATCAATAGAAATTACTGTAATTGTGAGCTACGTTCTACAGGTTTTTAAACCATCCTTTAGTATTCTGTACTAAAGGCATAATTATACATTAAATTATAGCAGATGGCACAAGAAACCTGTAGAAATATCATTTGTTAATGTATTCTGCTGGGTTTATCCATCTAGGTAGTGCAAATTGGCATAAATTACACTTTCTTTTGGCTCTTTGGTGTGTTGATTGCATTAAGTTACATTCCCTCAAGTTCTACTCTATTCCTACTCTCTAAACTATGACTAGGAAGTCATCTTTCAGGGACAGTGAAACCTTTTGAGTGGCAGAACTAGAAATCCCAGTGGCTGGTACTCATCTTATACAAAAGTCCACGCGGCACATTTTCCTTCTGAACTAGTCAGTCACCCTGAAAAGGGCAGGTTGCCTAGAAGTCAGACTGTGGATATACTTAAAGAATGAAAATTACAAGTGGAAGTAGATCCAAGAAGATCCTTTCCATGCAAGTAAAGAAAGAGGCAGGAAAGTCAGCATTCAGATCAGCTGCCTCTGATGGTGCAGGGCTGAGATGAAGGTAAGAAGGGCCATGCGCGGCGTCACCACCATGTAGCGGTTCTTCTCACCAGCACAGGATAGCCCTCCTTGTCAGGACAGAACTTGGGCAGCCACGTTATCCAGCTACAGTATCAAATGTAGGCCGAGATTTTGAAAATGGTCTCATACGCTTTATTCATCCAACAGCTGTATGCCAGTAGCCTTCTGTGTTTGCAGACAAGTGAGTGAACTTCCCATTACAAAGCCCCTCAGCAGCAGAGGAAAAGAGCGATGCACTGACCTGCAGAAACCTGCGTGTCTTGCTTTGCTCTTAGAACCTTGCAAAGAAGTCAGAGATGTTCCTCAGGTGTCATACCTTCCAGGGGAGGGCAGCCAGGGAACCACTGTAGCTGGAATTCAGAGCGAAAATCCTTGTGAATCGGGTCAGAAAATCCATACCATTGTTCTCCCACCTCCATTTAACGTGGGAAAAGTTACTGAGAGGAGTTACGGCAAAGCTAATGAAGCTGTAAAGTACCGGCTGTCCAGCAGAGGGTAGCAATCGTATATGGAAAAATGATTGTGTCCCCGACTAGTGCTTCCTGCTGCATCTTTTACAGAACCTGGGAATTGCAGCCTTTTCCCTTCTTATTCGTTCACAGGTAAATGAACTAATGACCCCATCCTGAACACATATTAAAATATGGAAAAGTATTATATTAAAAACGTATTTAAATGGAAATTATCAGCAATGAAATAATTGAGATTCCAGAAGAAATCTTGAGTTGAAATCTCCATGTATCTTGCATTCTGTGTATTTTACAACACAGACAGTATTATAACATTGATTACTGTGATGATTACATACAGACCGTTTAGGAATGGCTAAATAATCAATCCCAATCAAGGAGTGGGACCTCAGTTCAGAAGGTGTTGAACACACATACGTATGCTTCTGTGAGTATATAAAATCAATGAGACAATGAATGTTCCATCAGACACACGCACCTGAGCAGCTTTATTAAGTACTCCTAAGCCCTTGGCTTTTAAAAAGTGGAGTGTGGAAAGAATCTATCCATGCAAAAGCAGCTAAAGGAGTATGATTCTTGGAGCCTAATTTTTTCCCATTTTTTATCCTTGCAGCTTCTTTCTTTCAGTAATGTAATCCAGTTACATTAGTATAGGGTAGTTGCAAGAAATGTGCCCATGCGGAGAGGCTGAGCCATACTGGAGCGACCCTGCCTGTCTGTGGTACTCCTAGCTTCTGGATGTCACTTTGTCTGAATTTACTCCTTTGCAACATGATGCTGCTTAACTTTACAAACAGAGTGGTGCCATCCACTATAAAGATGCTGGAAGACAGGTAAGTGGCTTGGTTGTTCCAGTCACAATACAGAGATGATAAATCTGCAAGGCTGCTACTCTCTCCAAGAAAACGACAACTGTGATTAGGAGGTCAAAAAAGAGTTTGGGAAGGGATGCTGCCTAAAGAGAAGTTAAAGGAACGGTTGGAAGCAACAGCCATATTTTTAAGATGCTGAATTAACCTCTCGGCTTCTAGAGTGCCCCCATAACTGTGTGAGACATGCCTGCTTTTCATAGATGTAATTCATGGTAACGGGTGGGAGCCAACTGAGCAGAGAACAAATTTATGAATTTTGTGTGTGGTTTTGTGACACTGACTATCAGATTTACTGATCTTGCGGTTTTTGTCAAACTGCAAAATCACGATAAAACACACAACCTGTGGAAATGAGACTATAGCATAAAATACATTTCTGCTCTGTGTCTTTTGGATAAAAAAAGATATTGCAATGAAAAACCCTCAAAAATTCAGTTATCTGCGTAGGCAACCTTTCAGTGTCCAGAAATATAAAGGTCTGCACACTTTATCTGCAAGTCTTTTTCCGAGAAAAAAAATTCTGTTAACTCTGTTGCAAAACTAGACAGTGATATTTTGTTCTTAATCCTGCAACAAGAATAGTATTCATGTCATAAAAATACTATTGATGAGCTATTTTGCACAAGGATTTGCAAAACCAGGGCCTGAGGTTGTATAGAGAGGGGAAATTAGAAAGTTAATTGACAAGAAAACTGAAAACTGTTAAAGAAACATGGGCAACAAAAACATGGAGAAAGAAAAAGAGAGAATAAAACAAAGTACTAAAAAGGGGAGGAAGGAGTGAAGGATAGCATGAAAAAGAGAAGACAAAGTCTGACTTTATTCAAAAGTCTCATTGCATTTTTCAGTTGAAAATGATTATGTTTTAAGTGTATCGTATTTGTAGTACAATGATCTAAGTAATTTTAAATCTCCCAGGAATGATAAAGTAAAATACTGCCTATTTTCTTCTTTTATACTTCAATGCTTTCTCCTTTTACTTCTTACTTTCACTTGCACAAGAGCTCCATTTGAAAAAACAGAAAAGTCAACCTGTTCAAATGTTAGCTTTTTCAAACCTGAAGGTGCACCTGTACCCCCAAAACACTCATCTGATTTGGTCCAACAAAAATAACAATTGAAGCCTTGCCCTGCCTACACCAAAACACTGGTGTGATTCAACATGACATTCCTTTTTCCTCCTGCTGCAATTCGAAGTTTCTTATACTTTTCCCAGTCCTTCCAGCTGCCCTAATGACTCCATCCCACACTGACACCTGACTTCCCTCAAACCTTCTTTCAGCCTGTTTTTTTTCCTTCTTTTTAGTTGCTCTGGGCTCCCCATCCCCATCCCCTCTCAACTGCATTCCAGCACACAGGGTACAAATGCCCTCTCCTGAGTTGTGCTGCTCCTATTGCCAAACCACTTCACCTATTCTGTCACCTCCTTTGTCATAGCACACTCGGAGTACAAGCTCTCAGAGATTAGCATCTTTTCTTTCTTACTAACCTGTACAGCATTGAGAGAAGTGATATCTGGATCATTGGTTAAGGTTCCTAAGTATTATTATGATAGTACAAATCGGGAAAATGCAGAAAGTTCTTCTTTCAGAGTCTACAATTAGCTATGAATGAATATGTTCATCCTTATAAGTGATATGTTCATTCATATAAGTGCTGGAGTCATGTAAATTAGGCTAATTCACTTCAGTAAAGTTATACTTAAGTATTTGTAGGACTGCAGCTACACTTCCACTGAGAACTCTACCTTCAACCATTATCACAAACACCTACATGTTGCTGCAGGGGAACACCGAAGTTAATGTACAATCTGTTATAGATAATAGAGATGAGAATGCTCCCAGTCCACAATTCTGAGGCATCCAAGGAAAAAACATCTGAAAGAAAAATATTCAATTACCCCTCACTCCTGCAAAGGAATACAACAGTCAAGAATCCTGACACTTCAAAGGAAAAACCAATGTTGGAATTGGCATTCTGGGCGAGGCTGGCCACACACTACCACTGCAGAAAACTCCACAGACGTTTTACGAGCTTGCCACGTAGAAGGCATATTCAAATCTTTGCTATGTAGAGAATGATTTAAAACTTGATGAACAAACCCCTTCAAGAGGCAGAAATAACAAAGTGAAGAACAAAATTAAGAAACTCCAGTTTCCTGTATGTATGCAGGAAAATCTACTCCAGCAGAAAAGAATAGAAAAAGGAATTAACTCTGCCAATAAACTCATTAGTCGTTCTTTGCAGAATGCCTTGCAAGAAATACAGGATCTCATGCTGTCAGTGGAGGCTCCATACCCAGTGAAGGACATGGCTTTATCAATATCTTGTTTTCACTTTCACCTCAGTAACGGCAGAGATTGTATCAGAAAGTTTTAAAAGCAAAATAGAGGTTAGATCCATTTTCGATACTCTAAATTAAAAGAATAAATGAATCACCCAACTGTAGTTAATGGGCAATTAACATAATTCTGGTCCGGTGTAGCTGAAAGATAATGAAAAAGCTGATTGCAAATGAACCAGCAGTAATGTGGGAGGTCATAATAGTCCCATAACTCTGAATGAGAAACCAATTTCTCCTCTAACACTAGATGCTTTGATTGGTGAAGGGCTTTGTCATACTATGAAATTTGCCCGTGATAGTATGAGACATAAAAAAAAAAAAAGGTTCTGCTGTGTAAAGGGTGGATGGCTTACAGAACAGGTACCCTGAGCAACTGCACGAGCCTGTACTAGCTATCATAAACTAGAGGGTAATTAGGAGTGCAGTGGTGAATAGAGAGGAGAGAAGCATATATCTGAGTAATGAGTTCACAACCGTACCACAGCAGGGCAACAGCCCACCAGGGGAAAAGCAGCAGGGTGACAGGCTCTCTCCCAGCCTGGAGACTGGATGTGCTGATGCCCTCTAACTTGGCCCTCCTCCTGGACACTGTGTAATCACTTCTTTGTGCTCAATTTGTTCTTAGTTAAGGAAGGGGTAATGGGGTGGGATGCATTCCACCCACAATGCTTTTCTCTTCTCTCCACTTACCATCTATGTCCTGATCCTATTAAAACTTAAGATCTTGTTCAGCAAACTGTCATCAGATAAAGTAAATTACATTTAATGCTAGCGGTAATGCTTTCAAAATCAAGGGAACAATTGTGTCTAGGGCAAGGACCGCCTCTTTTCCTAGAATTTTAAGTAAATCTATATTTAGCCTCTTTGTGGCTTTTGAGGGGTAAAAAAGGTAATCATGTTAAACACTGTAATGGTAAATGAATCTATGTCCTAGCAGCAGATGGCACATTAATAGGGTGCAGACACACAGGAAAAAAAAAGAAGTAACTCTCCAAACTGTATTTTTTTCCTTGGTATTTTTCATCACTGTTCCTATGTCTTTTCTACTAGGCTGAGTAAAATGATGGTAGGTTTAACAGAGAGCACTTAATCCTAGTGTTAATCCTAGATCATGATAAATCAATAGGTTATTGCTGCATCATGCAAAATGGAAAAAGCAAATAGATACAGTGGCAGTGCTTACTACTCAGAAATATTTAGCATAACACTAGGGGTGCATGGATTGCAGAAAACCTTTTCAAGTAGATTTTTGCATCAACTTTTGCACCACTGTCCTGTTGCTAAACTGAGTGCTAGCAGAAGTCACTAAGTCGTTTGAGATCACTTAATCTTCTTGGTGTGTAGGGCTGCCTGCAACTCTGACATGGGATCAACGATGCACATGCCTCCGAGCAGCGAGTGCTATAGGAGATACTTGCAGTTCCTTCACCCTGATTAGAACATCCGTCTTTGCAGTGTCCGTAAGATAGTAGAGTACTGGGTTCAACGTGGAAAAAACATAGATACCAAATACTGTATTACTAGACCTGCTGCCTAACCATCCAAATAAACACCTCTCCGATAAAAGAAATATTTGTTGAAATAACTCTGAATACACCTTATTTGTCTATTTATAGAATTAGTGATAGCCTAAGAAAGAGCAGGTAATAACTTTAATCCACTTGAGAAAGTCAATATGGCTTTTATAACGAAGAGTTTTGTCTTCTAAATTTACTAGAGTTCTGTAAAGAGATCAACATGTATGTGGGTGGTGTTAATTCAGTTGACATAATATACTTGGATTTCCAAAGGTCTTCTAAAAAATCCTTCACAAGAGGTTTCTTAAAAAACTTCACATATTTCTTTTTAAGTCACATGAATCAATCTCTTTATTTTCTTTGATTACTTTAACAGGACATTTCTTATACCAGAGAAAAACACTTTTCCTCCTTCTACTCTCAAGCGAATTATGGCAGAGATTGCTTTATCTAGTGATCTGGGACAATTTGCCAGACTCTCCCATAACCTTCCAATGTAGTTGCTACCTTGAAGAAATATTTGTAATTTGTTCACTACAATGAAATCTGAATTACTGCAGATAATGAAGGCAACCATGAAAGAAGAAAAGGATCTAAATATGGAAGACAACTGGGTATGGGGAGCTATATGAAAGAGGTTAAAAACATTGCTATAAAGATGGCATCAGCAGATGGAGCTGTTACTTACACTCTTCTAAATTCTCCTCCTTTGCATGCAAGGACCCTCTCAGTTTTAAGACCTTGTATATATTGCATAATTTTGTGAAATAATTTCTGTGCTCTGGACTGTGTCAAGCAGCAGGGGAGATTGCTGTCTGTCCTCATGTCTCCACCAGAGCTGCTACTCTGAGAACTCAGGTGCTTTCGCAGGGCTTCCGAAGGAAGATGTGGCCTGAACCCTTTATTCAAAGAGACTACTACAGGTATAGCGGAAATAAAATATCCTACACAGTGACTACACCCAGTGCCTGCCACAGTGATTTTGTCCTCTAATGGTAAGCTCACTTGCAAGCCTCTAACACTGAATGTTGCTTTGGCAGCAAGACAAGCAGTTAGAGCTGATCCACACATAACCGTACCAATTCTATCTCTCCTCCCAGTCTTTCCAGAACAGTGCCTGAGATGGGAGCCTCTCCCATTTTTCTTGCTATAGATCTGCTTATTCTTTCTGTTATCAGTACTCCCAATATGCATTATCTCTGTGCATTATCAGTTATGACAAAGCCAAAAGAAGAAAAGCTCTCACTGTAAAATATTAAAGTTAAAATCCCTGTTATCTGATCAAAAGCTTCAGTTCTTTCCCAGGGAAGAGAGCAGCCTTCAGCTTATTGCCCATAGAGGAGCCTGTTCTTATTACTCAAGGCACCTCAGCACATTATTCAGTGAATAGCCGTGCTTAGTTGCTGCCTCTGTGGATCAACGCTTATGAGACCATATTTAGAGAGGGTATCACAACCTTGGCAAAAATTGTCTCCTCTTTGTTAAATTCTTCTCTGTACCAGAGACTATTGCAGGGCTTTAAATTGCACTTCGAAATTCTATTTTTAGAGCTCAAGTGGGATTTATATGGTGCTTTGACCTGACACGAGCTCTCTGCACAAGGCTGAATTTAGCCTTGCATGCACTCTCTGCTGAAACTGCTGACTATCATAAACTGAGGAGAGCTTGTTTTACATATGTCTAATAGGCTACTATGTGCCTTAAATGCAGGACTTCCATGATGGCTAAAATTTCACCCAACGCCTGTAGCACAATGACAATGACAAATTATATTTGTAAGTTCACCTTTCCTTGACAGCAGCATCTGTGCTTCTTTAGTGACTGTCATAGAAAAACACCAAAACCTTGTTTTAAGAATAAATGGAATAAGAATCCCAGATTATTTACAACTAAGAAAAATGTTCCCTTTTCAGCCTGGTACGTGGTCATGCTGTTGTCAGCCCTGGCTCCTTTTACTTGCATAAATTTTGAACTGGTGGCAAACTTAAACAAATAGATGGTAGGGCACAGGAGAAGAGGTCTCATGGAGATTAAGCTCCTTTGAGGTTCATTATTAGGCAGGGGAGAGAGATTACTAATATGGCACTGGCAGAAACGTGCTTAACCTGTGTTAGACAGCAGGCAAACAGAGGCATATGAAGACATAAATATCGTAGAAAATCAGATGCTGTTGATTTTGTTGATTGTGGATAACATGTTACGGCAGGGGAACAAAGACACAGGAGATCAAGACCTATGTGCTCACAATGTTCTCAGTTTTGTGTGCTTTGATGTTTGTGGTTCCAGCTGCAGGTGCAAACTGTGCAGCCATAACTAGAGTCCCTTAATATAAAAATATAGATTAAAGAACCAGTCCTGAGTGTCTTGCCCAAGTTCAACCAATGACAGGAACAATTACATACATTGTTTCAGCCTGTCTGGTCTAGATAAATTTGTGTTACAAGCCTGAGCTGGCGTGATGAAAAATATTCCCAGGATGGTCTCAATTACATAACTACATATTAGATATAAGCAAAAAAAAAAACAAACCAAAAAACCAAACAAAACCAAAAAAACCCAAACAGAAACAAAAACAAACCCCAAAAAACCGAAACCCAACAAACCACAAGACACAAAATGAAGCCAAACAACTCACAGTAGTAGAATAAAGCAATGGAGAATGACAAAACCAATGAAGAAATCCACAATGTGTTTGCCTGTGCCTCACAGTAATTAATGCTTTTTGAGATATTAGATAAACTTTTCTTTGTTGTAATAGAAACAGATTTCCCAGATCTCCTATTTCAGCTCTCAGGCTCCACCTTTTCTCAGCTTTGTCTGAAATTAGCGACATTTTCTACCACTTTAATAAACGTGGAATACAATTTGGAAATTATCTGTTTGCATCAGCGCTGGCAACGAACAATGGCTCAAATTTTGAGAGTCAAGGCTTCAATAATAAGGCCTGATTTTCTTAGCAATCAGATGCATACACATGCACACACACACGCACGCACGCACGCACACCACATGTCTTTGTGAATAGGGCCCAAAACAGCTGCAACCTTCCAGAAATTAATTGGATTCTGGATCATTTGCATTTTTATATAGTTTACCAACAAAAGATGGAGATAGCAAGTTTATTAATGTGAAAAAAGAGAGGGAGACAGAGAAAGAAAGAGAGGGAGGTAAAACGGACATTTTGGTTGAGCCACTAACCCAAATTTTAATACTCGCAGTATCTATACACCTTACAGTACTGCAGCAGACCCTCCAAGGTGGAAATTGATATGCAGGTCTGAACTGCAGGCAGCTGTTAAGGACTCCTACCGACGCCTAGGGCCTTTACAGTTCCTCATCTGGGTAGGCATTATGATTTGATAATGGCCATTTTCAGACAACACCCAAGGCAGTTCCAGGATTTGCTGTCACAATAGACACGCTGAAAATAAAGTCAGTGTAAATAGATTAAGAAATTGACAGAATAACAAGGCAGAAAGAATTAGAATGAATACACAAATGGCACATGACAACTCAATGCATTGTGCTGCAGAGACGGGATAAGGAAAGAGAAGGATTTATCTCCTGCCTGTATGCCTTCAACCTGCTTCCTGCCTCCGAGGATGCCTATTTCACTGAGAAGTGAAATCTTTATTAGAAGATTTCTTATCTCTCTTGCTGCCCATTGAAAAACTTCCTTTCTGCTGAATTGAAAGTGAAAGCTCCCGATCTGTAGGTGTCCAAGACAGCTACAATTTTTCCAGGTAGTCAACTAGTGACCAGTGAGTACAACTGACATCCTCGTTTCACTTGGGAATAGGTAGAAAATACTGACTTGGTATTCAGATGACAGAGTGACCCCCAACTCCTGTGGATATTGATGTGAACACTGGGTGACCAGGTGTTAACCAGGACTTTATTATGTGATTAATTTCCAAATTTCTTAGCAATGCTTGTGCTGAGGTGTATGTGAGGTTTAGTGCATTAATTGTCCCGTGGAAACCCTCCTTGTAGCTTTTTAGGGGGCTACAAATAGAATTTAATTTAATTTATTCACTATTGTTGTGATCATGAATTAATCACTGCCAAAAGCAGCTCCCAGCTCTGTCTAACCCAGCCTGAAAAACCTAATCATACCAGAGTAAACCAGGTACAAGACTAATTCCTGAAAAACCAAATGTGACTTCATGTGCAGAAACACTGTGGAGAGCAAATAGTTTATTGGTTGGTCTCAGTATTACAGATCCAGAGCACATGGAGAGATGGAATATTGGGCAGTGACATCCCCAGTAGGTTTTGGGGTAAAGAAGGGGCTAGAAATGCTGTAAGGGTGAAAATGCAGCTCAGTGCTGTGTTAGTGCTCAGATGGATAAGGATGCAGTGAACTTCAATTCTGTGTTAATGCAGTAAGTGCTCTGTGGCACTGTCACACCTGGTGCACAGCTTCTCTGTGGGCTCGGGGAGCACACGGGAAAACGAGGCAGCAGCATTGCACGGGGCAGGCCTACTGCAGCAGCTGGCTGGGACACCGTATAGCAGTGAAATGCCAACTACTTAACTGTGTCAGAGCTTTGGACAGCAAAACCGGCCACCAAAGAGACACTGGAGTAAAAGGTGCTCCTGGAAGGAAGAAGGAAAGAGTAAATTTCATATCCCCTTGGGGCTACGTGAGCAGGAAGTTGTACCCTCGACTATGCAGCCCAGCTCCACCTTTTCCTCCAAGACCTCTCCTATTTACTTATTTTGCTAAAATCACTTGTAAGCCTTGAGACAGCTTTTGTGTTTGAACAAGGCAAATCCTGGACACTCAGTGCAGAGTATTCAACCAACACATCTTGAGTAACATGAAGGGAGCTTAGGCTCATCTTGAGTGAAATATTTAGTTTTGCTTGACTTCATGGGAACGAAGCCAGTGCTTGAGTGCTGTGTTGAACCAAGGACAGAATTATATGTGTGGTTTGCATAAGTAATAATTAATTTTTAAATGATTTTATACATGCCTATTATCGTGTGTGAAGCTTGGGTATGTAACTTCTCCATCAAATTCTGAAACACGATGCAGTGAAACAGCTTTGAACTTTGATATTCTTATCTCTTTCTTTCCTTCCTCCTGCCCCATTTCTTTTACCCTGTAAGGGAGCTCCATGATTTTCCTACATTTTCTGTGGTTTGTTTTCCGTCTGCATAAGGTTTGACCAATTCCTCTCTATAAAATTTGATCTCAGTCCCCAATTCTATCAATTTTCCTTCTTTTCTTGTTTCTTTTCCTGTTTGCTTTCTTTCTTTAGGTGTTGTTTTTAATTCTCTTACTTCAGGTGTTCTCAACCACTTTTGTTATATCCTCTCTCATTCTCCTCTTTCTGATTAAGTTACAATCACACTTTCAATTTTCATACTGAGCATGTATTGACCCTAATCTTCCCCCTTAACCTGTCCTCCAGGGTTGGAGAAAGAGCAAAGATTATGGCAGCTATGGCCACAGAAAGGAGAAATCAGGCATCAAGAATGAAGAGGAAAGGGCTGAATGACACAGAACCTTCAAGCATGAGGAAGAACGAGGTAGAGTAACAATTATGAGGAGGAAGGAAGAGAAGATTTCCATGAAGAACATGCAGAAAGGATGGAAAATAAGGGTACTAGAGGAAAAAACTACTGCACTACTACTTTTATTCCCAAGTTCAGTGTTCTCTCATTTTTTAAGGACCTGAAGCTGCGAGGAGTAGAGAGCTCCATTTAGCCTTAAATCAATCCTGTTAAAAGGAATACCTTGATTACAGCTAGCTTGCCAGCATTTAGAAATGAGACAGGAACGTGGCCAATATTCTTCTGGCTGAATACGCAGATATAGCGAGACACATTACGGAATGATGAAGTATCTAAGTGCACCAAGCCCTTATTTATCTAACTTCCGTTAACCTTAGCAGAAAGCCTGCCAAAGTATTCTGGTAGTACTGAACAGCCAAGCAAGTAATAGTCTTATAAACGGGCAGGATTTTTGCATGGCACAAATCACTGTATTTGTGCTGCCTAGGGACTTCATAGTTTCCTGCTTTTGAGACAGTCAAGAAATGTGAGAAGCGTACCCTGAAAGTCTGGCCTCACTGAAGTAAAGACAATACATCCACTTAACTTCTATGGGGCTAAGCGCAGCTAGTTTCCAATTAAAAGGGAGCTGGCTGAATGCTGTCTCTGTGAATGTGTCTCATTTAGATGGTTTAAAAAAGCACCAGAGGAGAAAAATGCAGAAAGCTGATGATTATTAGGGCTGGAGTGATAGAGAAACTACAGCTCAAACCAGATGATGGAAGGACAACAGCTGAGAGTGTGGAGGAGAAAGCACATCCAGATAAGATAAAGAAAGGAACAGATGAGGATCCAAAGTGTCAGGGGCTGCAGATAAGGTGAAAAGGAGAATATAGGTAATGAGAACTCAGTTACAGCTACTGGAGGCAAAGCAGAGGTTGTTGCTACCAAGTGGGCTGAACTACCAAGAGGGCCATAACAAGAAAGAGTGAGGCTCAGGATGCGTCTTTGGAAAGAGAAAGGTATTCTGTGTTGGTGCTTGGGAGCCTGGCACAGTATTGGCACAGCTTTTCATCTGTTCACACTGTAGCTATAAAATGTATTTTGTTTTCACAAAGTACGAAACGTATGAACTTCTTAAATATTCATCATTTATAGCACTCCTCCTCTGTATTTCAAGGGTGTCACACATGAAGTCTGCCTGGAGACTTCCTTCTCCGGATTGATAAGGCAACATCACGGGCAACTCTTCCTATGTGAAAAGCTGTATTTCACCTGTTAAAAATCTTGCAATGCTTCTCCAAGCAGAAATACAAATATTAGACTGCTGCTTCACTAGGCAATAGAAATTTATTATTTTCTTCTCTGTAGTGAGAAGGCACTAATAAAACACTAATTTCATTCCCCGAGAGGCAGCAAGAGGGAGAAGCTGTTACATCACCCAAATCAGATCCTGATAACAGAGAACAGTATCTGATATTAATTTTCTGTTGTCTTGTCAAACCTAATTTAAATTCCCAATGGATAGGTCTTCTGCTACTCCTTCTGGGAGCATATTCCATTACTCCTAATATCTTTTTCTTGATTTTGTCTCTACTTTACAATAAGGTAATTTTTCTTTCTCCTTAGCATTTATATCCTATAAACATGTTACCTTTCATTTCAGTTACTCTTTTCACTAAGCTGCATATACTTGACTGCATTATTTTTTCCATTCTAGTTCATCTTCCTGTTCTCCCTCTCTGAATTTGCTTTAGTCTATCAGCTGTCTCTAGCAGCATGCTACATCAAACACATGCCTAGCAGTCTAGCCAGGCTAGAGCAGAACTACATAGAGAGGGCTATTAAGACAGGGCTCAGTGATGCACAGCTTTTGCATGTGCAGCCTGAAATTTTGCTACGCTTCACAGCAACTGTGTTATGTTACATACGCATGCTTAATTTTCTGTTCACTGCTACCTCCTGACAATATCGAAGAGTGGTATAGGGCTATTCAGCTGGTTTACATTCTTTCTGAGCATTGCTTGAATGCTAGTAACGATGTCACTAAGAAAGACCTGAAATATTAATTAGGCTACTGTGTACTTTACCCAGAAATTACAATTTTATTTTCTTTTTAAGATTTTATGTGTTGAGACATCTGAAGTTTAGCAAAGTATTTACCTTTTGCAGCTAACAGTTTCACTTAACGAAAACAGGGTTTTGCTCTGCATAGTTTGAAGAAAGCCCACTCAGATTTTAAGCTACCTGAACAAAAGAAACAGTTTTGCTAATTAAAAAACACCTCTAATGCTCCAATGGACATGGCTAATTCAAAGACTTGAATTTAAAGATTAAAATCAGAGTTGTACGTAGACTCGGTAAAGAGTTTACACGCTCTCCTGGGACATCATCAGCAGTACATTGTTGCTTACAGAACTGACAGTTCTGGCACTAAATACGTACATAGGATCTTCAGAAATGAAACTTATCAGGAGAAAATTCTCCATATATAAGTACATATACATTATTTCAAATGGCCTGCTGTTCTCCCTTTAGATACACGACGTGGGATTTGCCTGGAACAATCTGCAGATGGGAAAAATCCACTATAGTGTAGTATTCATACTTCATCAGTATTCGTAAATCATTCTGAGGTAAAAGATGAGAAGGAGCTGAGAAGGATTATTTTTTCCTTCACTACCTTTGTGCCGCTCCTCTGCAAAAGAGGGGATGCTCTAGCAGCATGGATGATTGCCCTGAGAAGATGTAACAGCAGCAAGTGTAAATGTATACTGCTGCTAAATTAGTTCCCCTCAACAGGGTGAATAATACAAGCCACTCATGTTTGCCTGGGACCCATAGTATATAGTCAGATGGCTAGTTTACGTGGAAGTCTAATTCACATGCCGTGGCATTTCACCGCTGTTATTAAAGTTACAGTTGCTCAGGAAGCAATTAGTCCTTCCTGCTGCAAGATAGACGCTACAAGTACACAGGAAGCGAAACGGAGTCCTTGATCAGTCAGCCCTTCCCCGATCCTTGTCACAGCTTCTCCTACACTGACTTTCTACCCTGAACACTAAGAGTTGCAGACCAGCAGCAATGCCTTCCAGCTGTGTATTCCCTTCCTTTCAGCTAAAGAAGATAGGATCAGCTTGACACACTGCTGATGAGAAACTTCCAGTGTGACGTCAGCTAATTCTGTAGCTAATTCATAAATAATTTTCAGATAATGGATGTCGTGGAATTCAGATTATTATTGGCTTTTTAATCTGGTTTGAAATTGATAAAGCTAACAGTTTCACAAGCCAAGCCATCTTTCCCGTAGATTCAAAAACTGGATTTGTGCATAAACTGGGCTTAAACCAAGTTTGACCCTGCTAGTACAGGCAGTCCAACCCACGTTTAAATCAAAACTGCATGGAGTAGTCAAGTTTTATGCCAAAGTAATAAAAACTGTAACAAGATGCATACATACACATATCCCCATCACAACATATATACATCGTGTCCTAGGCATGCTTTTAATCTACGCCTAACTTTTTAGTAGTGACAAAGAACCTTTCAGTCATTACTAGAACCATTAAATTAAGTATCAGCATTGTCTGGATGTACTGTTCTCCTACAGTGCCTAGGATGTCCACACAGCCTTTGATTTAAGAGACAATATCACTTGCTTCCAAGTTTATGAGGCAATAAACAGCTCCCGCATATTGATGAATGCGGAGGTGTTTGCTCAGCACATTTGCAGGGGACGTTTATTACCCGAGTGCTGTGCTTTAAAAGCAAATGAAATTGCAACTATTCTCACTTTCTTCTGTTGAGGGGAAGGGAGAAAAATACTGTTGTTTTTAATTTGTTCCTTCACTTTCCCTCCTCCTGTGACTCATTAAAATGACTGACACAGCCACGGACGTCTCTCTCAACTGTGCAGTTGACTACTCCAGTAATTTTTTCTTCGGTGGCTTTGCATTAAACTGCTTTAGAACAGGGTGCAATTGTGACAATATCAGAGACATAACTAAGACTGTTCCTTCGTGCTTTATTACCCTATTATCCCCTTCCAAAGGATTAAATTAGCTCATCAGCATAGCCACTTAGAGTTACTAACCTTACAATAATATTCATCGTGCTGTCTGTACAATAAAAGAATGAAGTATTTTTTAATCTGCAGAATTAGGATCATGCGAATGTCAGGGATTAAAAGATGAGTCTTTGGATTGTACACCTGGCAAAACACTTCTTGGAATCTAAAGTCCTTTTAAGTATATGATACTGGGAAGGAAGTGAGGGTGGAGGAAGGAGATGAGATTGATTGCAAAGCTGCATGCCAACCGAGTTGTTATGAGAATGCCAAACAGAGACTGTAACCTGTGAAAAATGTATTAAATTATGAAAACCAAAAAACTGATTTATAGCTGCTGTAATTTCTCCTTTGCTCTTCATTCCCATAAGAAGGATGTCAGGGACAATATTTTCTCACAAGAAAAAACTTTATTAAAATATATACAAACATATTTAAATTATTTTGTTTAACTAGGTTGGGAATTAAAACAGAAAGACAATTGAATGAAAAGTTGCAACACAAAATCTAAGAAGCAAACAAATATTTTCCAACATTCTCAAGATGAATGGATCATTGAATCTTCTGGCTTGTAAAAAATCTTTTATCTAAATAGCATCATATCTGTTGTTTTAAAAAAAAGGATGTTTGAAATTTCTATCAGAACAGATGATTCCTTTCTTATCCTTACAACATGAGATTAGGGGGAAAAAATTAACTTAAAATATTTTATAATGCTCATTAACTTGCTTCATTGTTTGTCTCATTACGTTGCTTTCTAATTTAAGACTCAGAAATGCAAACCTGCGTTCATTTATATAAACCTTTTCATCTGAGTAATGCCATTAAAATCAAAGGGACACATTCTTAGGACAAGCCAGCTGTTAGCAATGCTATGCCAGTAGGCTGTAAAAGGTTATTCTTTTCTTTCAGGTTTGAAAATTATCTTCAATCTATTTTGAAGTGTAAAAGTTACAACATTAAGAACTAATATGTATATTTACAAGTAGAAAAACTTCCATTGGTTGTACTTAACCAGCTCTTATTACTTTACACTGTTAGCAAAATAATTTCTACCATACCTGCTTTAGTCCATATACCTGGTCTTTTTCATTACAGTCCTTCTCTGTCTTTTTCTCCTCCGTTCTGTTGTCCTGATTTTTCACTTTGCTTTGATTTTTGTCCTTCATTCTCATTTGACAGAGTGAATTTGTTAAGGAAAAGTGAAGGGAGCTTATGGGGACAGGAGGTTATGCTGACACCTGTGCAGTCTTTGTCGCCTGTGCTGGGGATGATTCATTGCAGACTCCAGTTTTCTCTGCTCTTACTGTCCTCCGCTGCCTTCTTGCTGTGAGTTCAAAGGTAGTCCCTTTAAGTGAGATGGAGAATAGTAGCATCTGTTTCATTTAGAAATCAGTTGGCAAGATTTAGTTTACACCATTAGCTTGGTAATGTTAGGTTATCACAGACTATGAATTACAGAAAGCAGAAGGAACAAGTCTTCTAACAGGTTTTGACAACCTCACTGACTGCTCTTTGCAAGTTTATTGGGGCAGGACAGGGCTGGCCATTGAAAGTCACATGTTAGGATTTTCTTAAACATACCCGAGCTGGCTGCAAAAAGTGTATTCCAGCAAGTCAATGAACTGAAATGAATGTTTTTCCATGCTTACAATTTCAAGTAATGGATGCATGGAATTCTGAAATTGGAATTACTTTAAAAAAATTCATGGTGATAATGGATGGAGCCTGTGCTTCAGTCTGGGAACTGAAGTGAAAATGTCATCATAAAACAGTTTAAGTTAGATCTGGTTACTTCAAGTGTGAAACAAAATAATGGAAAAGAATGTTTACTATATAGGGGGTTTTATTTTTCCTATTGTATAATAACAGGATTACTTTTCAGAGAACAAATATAGGAAGAAAGTTCAGTTGCTCAGGAAACTTTACTACATAATTTGCTCTATTGTTATTAATTTTATCTGAATGCCTCTACAGAAGTTCCTAGTTGCATTGACTAAGGTCCATTCATGACCCCTTTGCATGGACCCCATTCTTTGTAGATCTGGGTGTGACAACAATCTGCTAAGAAAGGAAGTAGGAAGAAAAGGTGGGATAAATGAAAATGAGGCACCCCTTTGATTTAATGTACCTAGGGAACAGAAGTAAATAGCAATATCTAATAGCACAGGGCTACATTGTCTAATATAGAACATTTAAATTAAAAATATAAAATAATTCCCAGTCTACATAGTAAGAAAGAATCAAGACTGACAGTGCATACTGCTGATAAAGTATAAGATGTATCAATGACATAGGATTAAATCAGAGTATATGCTTAATAATTTTTTTCAAGAGTTGTTTATTACTTATTTCAATTGTCATTGTGGAAGAAAACTGAGTATGATTTTGGTGTTCTAGTTTTGGATTTGCATCTTTGTAAGGTTTTCTGACAGAAAAGCTCAAGAAGAATTATTTTTGTTCCAAAAGATGTTTTAAGATTACTGCTGTCTCCTATTTTTCTTTCTGATCACCCTATTTGATCTTTTTTTTTCCCTCTAATCAAAGGGAGCAAAGTATAGTTGTATCCAGGAAGGATAACAGCGGCTTTTAACACCATGTGCTGGAGAGAAACATCAACAAAGAGCCAATGAGGACAGTGACTAGTCTTTGTTAGGAAGTACTGCTATCCAGGTCCCATGGAGAACAGTGGGTGATGACAGTAATTTTGCAAAAGTCATTCTGCGTCTTTGGGCAGGTGTCTCTGTCCTATTGAAAAAGCAAGGAGATGGCTAAGATTCTGAGAGAGGATCCACTTTTTCATGGATATGATGTGCCAGCCTCTGCAGGTGGAAACTTCAGAAGTGTATACCAGCAAGAAGGACACTTTTCCTTCCATATTTTCTCTGCTAAGGGTCTCAAATATGAACAACGTACTGTAATCACTAAGCTTTAATTGCAGAGAAAGTGTGGAAAGTTTATAACACTCTGTGTGAAGATTATTAGGGGTTCCCCAAAAATCTCATGTTGAATGACCAATTGCTAGTAGCAGACACATTTCTAATTAATTTTAATACAAAATATAAAGACACACTCTTT
>NW_010412868.1:8752-16654 GCF_000710305.1 Buceros rhinoceros silvestris | reverse complement strand
CTCTTTCATTGTCTCAAAATTTATAAGTAAGCTCAGACATTTTCATATGCTGTTTGGTCCCTGGGACACGTTAGTGCTGGCAGTGAAAGGAAATGAAGAAAAACTTTTGTTAAAAGGAGAAAGGAGTGATGCAATCAGGTCTGTTCTCTGATGAATTTTGGATTTTACTGAACTGAGTTATTGAAAACACACATAACCCTGTATCTCCAAACACAGATCAAACCTAGGCAACATTCACACTCAAAATTGCCAAGTTTGTCCTCCCAGTTTGTTCTGTGCCCCAGAAAGCCTTCTCCTTTCTCCGTTCCCTATTAAAGCCAAACAAACACCTCGTATCTCCACCTGTGGCTGCAGAACTCCTGGCGCAAAGCCTAAATTTGAATGAGGCCCCAGCAAGAAGCCTTTTGTTGGTGACGGGAATTCCTAGAACTCCTACTCTTTCCAGCTATTTGATTTGTATAAAGGGGCTTAATCGAGCCTTCCCTTCAGACAGAATTAGGGGTGTTTAGCACATCTTTAGCTAGAACTGCCATGGCCTAGAGATCATGGGCTTCCTTGACAGCAGCCACCGACACTTACCAGCACAGCAGTATTGTATCCAGCTACAATACCATATATGATTTCATTTCAAAGTCCTTTTGTTCCTGCAGGGGTCCCATCAGGCAAAGCATTCACCAAAAGTGTAAATTCACAGAAAACACTGGCTCCCTACGTGGATAAGAAATATGTGTTAAAGGGGAAAAATAAAAAGGAATTATATCTGGCCCGTTGCTTATGTGTGACTTTCGTATTTATTAGCATAATCAGATTTATCATCATTCTTATGTATCTCTTGAGAAGCACAGCTGACAATTTTTTAATTTTTTAGTAGTAAAGAAAAGCACATCTTTTAGGGACCAGGTGATAAGGGTGAGAGCTTAGCTTTGAGTCAGGGCATTCCTTCGAAACCATACCCTCTGTCTGAGAAGGATACTTCAGACGAGCCAAGAGGCATGAACAGTATATATATATACTGGAGTACTTCGGAGGCCCTGAAAGGAGATCAAGCCCTTTCTTAATGAATTAGTCCAAGCAAACTTTTCATGCTGGATTTATTCACCCCCTCCTGCCCCACAAAATTAACACCGCACACTTACCTTGTGAAAGCAGCTGCACTTTTGTTGTGTTCTTAATATCATTTGTTATTTCCTGGGCAAAACTGAACTGTGGCTCACCCTCCAAAAAAAGCAGACATAGACCTATAAAAGCTATCTTGCTATAAAGGACTCTATAAAACAGTATGTTTTAATTGCTTCCTGGCTTCAGCAAACTGTTTTATACTCAAAGTCAACATTAGGTTTACACTTAACTTCTTTGGGCTTTTTATTATTTTAAAACATCAATCATCAGAAGCTATTTATTTTAGCATTTGCTTTCATGAATGGAGGACGTATTTGCATGACTGATTAAGCATTTAAAAAAGCAGTACATTCCACCCCAGTTTTTAATTAGTTGCACAAATTGTCACCAAGCACCGTAAATTTAATGTCATCTCTTTTACAATAACAAAATAAATACTGAGCAGGTAATAACACATTTGTATGGATTAACTGAGTATCCTGTGGGTAGGTTGCTATTATACTCATTTGAGATACAGGAAGACAGGAGTGAAGGAGTTGCCCAAGGTGATGCACTCAGCTGGGCACTCCAGTTGAAACGAGGAGACTGACAATTCAGGAAAGGAGGATGTATGGCTTTGTGCAGAGATGACCTGAGCTTTTTTGCCCCTCTCATACAGGATAGTCTAACAATCACAAATACTGAGCAATTACTGCCTTGCTTGGAAAAAATACATGAAACAATCTCTGTTTGCATTGTACATGTCCAACAATGTTTTGGTGCTCAGCCAGGTAAGTCTTTCCCTTAATAACCTGTCTTCTCACAGATGTTGAGCCTGTAATATGTCTTCTAACAAGTATTTAAGAGGTTTATTAACTTCAAGACTTTTTTGAAATCTGTGTCACAACAAACCTGTCATTCTGGAGAGGAAGATACTCAGCAGCTTCTGTAGTGAGGTTCTGGCACTGTTTATCTCTCAAATGAGATATCAGCTCATGAGGTTAAAAATCAACCAAGAAAATTTTTACATTATAGATACACACAAGAGTCAGATGAAAACTGATGATGTGCAAGAAAACTAGAAGCACACATTTTGCTTACAGTACAATCTAATCATTACTAGCTTGCTCACCGATACCATGTGGTAAAGAAAACCATGGCTGATCTGGAAGCGCAAGAGGGTCAGTGGGCACTTTAAATGCACCTACTTTTTGGAAAAATCCATTCCACATTCTTCCCTGTGGAGGATAGGAATGGATGAAGAAAAGCAGTATGTTGCTTGAAGGTAAGTCAGCATCCTGTGAAAAACAATCCTACGCACAATTTGACGACTTAGTCCTTTTCCTGGAGCAGTCAAAACTTCATAAGCCACAACAGAAGCAACATTGAAACTCTGCATCGGTAATGATGTTTTTCTGTAACAAGAGCTCTTCCAAGGTCATGCATTTAAGGAAGCTGACAGCTGAAGCCTGATAAATCTAGATGCAGCAATTCAGGACCTCTCTGCCATGATTACCACAGAATGCAATTCATGCTCAGGCTTCAGCCCATCTCAACATTCCTACTGGAGGTTTGTGCTGCAGTCACAAGCTGTGAATTGGGCTGGCTGGGAGGCAGACACCCACGCTGTTCTGCTGCCCCTGCCACAGTGGCTGCAGCTTCTGGCAAGGAGCAGGCCAGCTATGCTCTCCTTGGCTAGATCTGCCTGAACTTGCCTGTTAATTCACTAGGGTGCACTACAGTTCGGAGGCTTAACTGCAACCCCTGCAGATAAGAGCTTCCAGCTGCCAAATACTATGCAGGATCCTGATGGGCTCGGCAGCTTATGACAAACCCTGTGAGGTTGTACTTACCATCATGTTGCAATCATGTATCTGAACTGCAGGCTACAATTGCACCTTAAGCGGAGAAGCACTGAGAGAGCATAACAGAAATCTGTCCCGCATGCAATGCCGTCTCTTAACAGCAGATGCCTAGAGCACAATAGAACACAGGTACTTTTAAAGCCAGAGGTACCATCACAAACTCCTCTTGTATGAATCTAGCTAATTGCTTTTGGAACTCACATAAACTTCTGACCTCTACGTGAGGAGGGCATCCAGATTGTAACATGTCATTCAAACTATCTCCTCATGTTGCTTTCAACCAGCTGTTTGCTAGTTGCAGTAGTACCTATTTATCTTGGACTGGAAAAAGCAGCAATTACTTGTCCATGTCCCTGTGACTCTCACAGGGTCACAGAATTCGATTGTCACCATCTTCAGTCATTGCTTCCCCAGACAGAACTATCCTGGTGTAATTATTTCTCATCTACCTTTGCTCATTTTGTCATCTACCTTTGTAATTTTTCTCCACCTTGTCTACTCTGCTAGTTAGGCAGGGATCGCACTGTCACCTTTGTATCACAGGAGTCAGAGTGGCCCATGGTACTGGCACACAGACATGAGGAACTAAGTCACAGTTAACTGCCCAGCTCTGGGAATGGCCACCAACCTAGCAGCTGTTGTGTACACTCATTTGTGCTGTGCACCTCCATGCTCCCAACTCACTCACAATCATATACCCTAGACTACGGGTTCATTAATGATTTCTGCTCCTCTCAGGCCTCTCCACCTCTTACCTCTTGTAAAGGGATGAAGGTTTCTTGCAGAGATGGAGACCCTCAGTAAACACGCTGCTTGAGGTAAATTTTAAGTTACGATACGATGTAAGTTTATGATATCAGATTTATTAATAGTTAGAAAAATTCTAAGATACAACTACAAGTAGTCACTGCGCTCTCCCACTGCTTGGCCATTTGGTTAAATTCACTAAATTAACAAAATTATTTCCACTCAATTGAACTATCAAACAGCAAACAAACAAACAAAAAATCGAAAGCAAAATAACAAACAAAAACCATCCAGCTGGGTTCCAAGAAAATATGAGACTGCATTACAGATTATTAGGCTAAAATAATAATAATAATAATAATGACAACAACAACAATAATAATAATAATTTGGGATAAGACTTTCAGTAATAGGGATTCTGATTTATGTTCTTTCAACAACTGCAAGATTAAAAAGTTGACTTTTAAAAAGAAAGCTGACTGTCTGATGTCAAAAGTTACAGCTTGAAAAAAAAAACCCCTATTGTAAAACCAGTGAAGGAGTTCTAGGTCATGACACCATGATGCCAGCCAAGGTCCAAGTCACATGGGATTTCACCTGGCTTAGCATTTTCAGTCTGTGCAGTTAAAACTGTAAGATTCAGCTGTTTACAATAAACTAGTGAAGCAGGAACAGTTGTTCAATGTCATCTGTTAGTTCAGGTAACAGGCACTCTGGATTTTATATTCACCTTCAGTATATTTCATGTTTCTTCTTTTCTATTCCCCTTCCAAATAAGCAGGAAAGACTTTTTGAGATTGGCAGCACATAATCTGGGAATGACTGTGCCTTCGTGTTTACAGCCTCAAGAGGAAAACTGTAGCTATGGGGGATTTATATCTAGTGAATTCTCTTTTCAGAAAAAGAAATGAGAGTCTGTGCAAACTGTGAATGGATTGCTGGAAAAAAATTAAAAAATGACCAATCATCTCTTTTACTAAGCATAAAACGAAAAAAACCCCAAAAATATCACCACCAAGGAAAGACACTGGAAGGAAACTTTAGCCCTTGAAGAATTTTAGCAATTAGAGTTAATACAGTCAAGCTAAACACATTTACAAAGCATTATTTTAACAGTGTCCATAGTAATTATTGATCATAAATTAGCCATGTCTTATTACTAAGCTATTTCAGTGGAGATTGCTTGGCCATCACAGGTCAAATCAAGCCCTCACCACTTTGTAACATTACTAAATTAATAGAGATGCATAATCTAGAACGTAGGGCATGACTGGCTGTGAATATTAAACACGTGTCACATCTTTTCTTCAAGTAAATTTGTGCTAACATAAGAACTCAACATTACCCACAAATTTTTACAGGTCTCTCCCCCATCCTGTCAGAAACTGGAAAAAGCAGTGAACATCATGCACTGTGTATGGAAGAGAAATACAGTTTGCTTAATTCCCCTCCTTCCCCTGCCCCAAAGCTATGGAGAAATATGAAGTAGGCATTATCAACCACCAGTTTTCTACAAACTTCCCCAAACATCAAAAATTTATACTTACAAATGTCTATCAAATAATTACCCAGCAAATTATATTAACTGTGGTATCAGACTGTATTAGTGCTTTTAAATATAAGTTTAATTCTTGTCCCCAGAAAACCTTTTTTTTTCATTGGAACTAAGAGCAAACAACTAAAGTGTAAAATATTTCAGAGTTTGTTAATTACAGAAAGAGAAACATAATTAGTCATCATAATTCTTGGGATCAGTTTATAGTCAGTTTTTCTCAATCAAACTTGCAATCTGTAATTTTCCTGGAGGATATACTGAAATGTCTCAGATCTCAGCAGACTAAATTCTGTATGTAAAAAGGCTCCATAAAAGATTGTCACAGAGGAAAACACAAACTCTGTTTAAAATGTCCTTGAAAATAGTACTGTTCAGATTTTGCCACTTGCAGCAGAATAACCTTCCCGTAGATTATGTGCAAAGGGTGGCTCTGTTCTACTGCTGCATTTGCCAGTGGTAAACTAGACCTGAAGAGGGAGCGCAAAGGGAATGCATTTTGACTCATGTCCATCTTTATCTCTCAATTTCTATGCTGGCAGGCACTTGCCTCTACATGTGGTTAGCTCCCTATGTTGGAAGAATCAACTATTTAAATATTGCCATCAATTCTAAGAGTAAGAATTTCTTTTTACTGCAGGAAAAGCATCTTTATAGTGAATGCAAGAATAAAGTGAAACACGCTGGACTATGGGCCATGGTATTCTATGTAGGCATAGAATAGTTAAACCCTTCACACCTTTGGAGGAGGAGGTCCTCCTCACACGTGGAGGAGGTGTCTTTTATGCTGTAAGGTTTGTCCATCTAGCAGAATCACAGCTACACTCAGGAACATTCTTCTAGAAATGTATTTTACTCAGAACCATATATAATAATTTTGCTCATAGATGGGGGCACTTTTCAACAGATTCAATTACACTTCTGCTACCCTTCTTAGATCAGCATCCTGAAGCATTAACTTGTAACACATGTGGAGCAGGAAGGCAACAATGTCCCCCAGACTACATATGACATATTTAATAATGTGCAGTTAATAAAACATGCATGTTTGATCACACAGTATGATAAAAAGGCAACTGTAGATGGAGTGTGAATTGGAGTACTATGCTATACACCATTGATAGATGCCTCTGTAAGTATTTTAAGGTAAATATGCCTTGATTTACTTTCAAAAAGTTTTATAGTAACTTTTCTTTTCTATGATTGCATCATCATTACACCAAACTCCAATTAAGTGACCAAAATACATAATGGAAATTAGTTCTGTTGGTAGAAAACTCTTGGTTTTGTGAGATGCAGCCAGAAAGAGAAGCTATAGCATGGAGAAATCTAGATGGAAAGTAGTTATCATACCACATCATCATGTAACTTCCACGTTACCTGTAAAACCCCCGAACCCTAGTTAGTAGCTGTGTAGGAAATATGTCAGTGTGTTGCTTATACAACAAGAGGAAGTTATCCCAGCGTGCTTCTTCTTTAACAGCGTCTCCATTTTTAAACCCCATAATCTCTTCCTCCTTTGGCAATAATTCTTTGCTTTTGCCTCTGATTTTGGGCATATTACTTGGAAGTACAGATTTTTCAAGAATATGGACTACTTGAAGTTTTTTTTTCAAGGAACAGAATTTTTAAAGTACCAGTTATCCGAAGCACAGTACATGGAATAAAATATGGGTAATTCACTCGATCCCTGTATCAGTGTGCTTGAAGCCTAGCTGTCCAATACTCAACTCTCTTGGTCAGGCTGTAATCTCAGATACTGCCGGGCAGCTATTTGAATCTCTTTGTGTGTTTACATGGCCTACCCCCACATGCTGACAGGTTCACACCTGTAAATCTGATTAGCAGACAATGTTTGACTTGAGTCAAGTGCAAAACTCAATGCACTCAGACATTTGAAATTCAAGATTTCCTGGAGCTGTGCTAATAGATTTGAGACCTGAGCGGAGTGCAAATGAAGCGACAGGAGCCACACATTCTTACAGACAGTATTGCATTTCTTCATGCTGCGGGGGTACTGAATCAGGAACTGTTCGGAAGTAGATTGTCCCTCCCTTGCTAAATGCCTTAGGGACAGACAGTGCTTGCCATAAGAGCTCTTCTGGAGCTTCTTCAAATGAAAAGTAGCAAATGTGTGTAATACTAACCAGCAAATTTCAGGTTCCTATTGACTACTGTCTGTGCATTTGATGATCTCTAAATGTCTAAAGGATGCTTTCACTTTCAGATTATTCCTTCACATGAGGAAGGAGGACTGTATTCTCCCTCTAGCCTTTTACAAGGCTTATCTATTTGCAGACTCTAAGCTCATCCTCTTGTTTTCTTATTACACTTCCATTCCTGTGACTCCCATTTCTCCTCAAATCAATGTCAGTGCAAAACCTTCTTTCTCTTCTAACGCTCTGCCTTAGCAGAGCATTTGTGATACCACACATTACGGATGCTCTGTGAAATCCGTTTCAGAGTAATGATACACGATGTATGCTTAGCAATGCACTTATGTTTCCAAATGTGCATATTATTAAAAAGAGGAGTAGTTCCGTCACCATAAAGAGACCAAAGGAGACACTCATGACTACAGACACAGACCAGTCTCAGTTAGTGTGGGAAAGAGACATGGAAGGACTGTCATCCGTTATT
>NW_010412868.1:4441-8709 GCF_000710305.1 Buceros rhinoceros silvestris | reverse complement strand
AAGAGTCATGGAAGGGTTGTCATCTGTTATTTATGCCTACCCAATATGCACATAGCTTTCTGCTATCCAGGAACCTTGTCCTTTAGAACCTGGAATATGAGAGAAATTCATGCCACACTAAAGTAATTGCAGTATTGTAAGCCCCTAATACTGACACGGTTTGTAAGAAAAAACCCAAGATTTATTTTCATGCTGTGCACTCTTCAACACATTGCAACAAGTAGTCTCAAGAATAAGCTCTACTCTCTGGACCTGAATATCTGTATTCAGACTTTCAGAATATTGTCCTAAATTAGGTCAAAACACAGTACAATAATAATAGGACATTATGACAGGGCAAAGTAACAGTGGAAAGAAAAAAATCAATAAATACAAAGAAAGGCTGAAAATTGCTTTGAGTCGAGGAGAGTTATTCCCACAGAAAGACTATTTGCATTGATTTAATTTCTGACATGCTTTGTTTTCAAGACTTGTAATGATCTCTACTATTGCTGTTTGTTCTGAAGCATTGTCAGAAGGCCTCAGCAAAGTCATGAATAAGCAAGAATGGGAAAGAAAAATTTTACTGCCTCCATACCATCTGTGAAGGGCAGGAATCAACTACAGGCAAAAAACATGAGCTGGATAAACAGGGTAGGCAGAGGACTGGAGCAGAACAGAGTTCAGAGAGCAGCAACTGAGGTGAGAATGGAGGACTTGGCAGGAAACTCCTAGACACAGTGCTTTAATAATCATTGACCTTGCACACTAAACAGCCACGGGAAAAAAACAGTGCTCCAGAGATTTAACACGGGGCAAACCCAACAGAATCACCATTAAACAGATTTCTCTCTCATGCACATGGTATTTTCCCATCCATTTCTCCCTAGCCACAGTGGCTGTGTCCCTTCTCCAGCATTGTAAGTCTACTCTTACCCCAGGCAGCAGTTCTCTCTCTCTCTTTGCCTCTCCCCATGAAACTTAAAGGCCTCTCTGAAACCTGCAGCGTAACATTTATATCCAAATCAAAGTTTTCTTTAATATGAGAGAATCACTTGCCAATGAAAATTCGTAATTTTTGAGAAGACATAAAAAAAAAAATCCAAGCCCTAAAATTACTATATTTAAACTAAGAAAATCCCTGGGATAGCTGGCTTTCATTTGGTGCTTAAATGAATACACAAATGAATATCAAAAGACTTCTCCCTGTCCCATTTGCTTTATCTCAAAGCAGCCCTGTCCCATTTGCTTTATCTCAAAGCAGCCATTGGGAAACTTATCAGAGGTTTCAGTGAATTTGCATAAAGACCAATGTTAGTTACACCATCATTTTTCACAGCAAAAGTAAATTTCAGAATTTGTTTCATTTCAGAATGAAGTACTCCTTGCTCATGGACACATCCCTCATATTTTTACAAAAAGGAAGTCTCAGGGATTGACCTCCCTCTGGTTTGTCAGGGTGAGGCATCTGGTGCCTCCGGTCACAGAACAGGAAAGGAAGTGCTATACTGCTGCTGGAGTGCATGATTACAGCACCACATTCTCTCTCCTCTTCGGTTACCTCACACATTGGGTAAGTCTGCTTGGCGGCTCAAAGGATCAATACTCAGAGGAAGGGTGAGTGCTGTAGGGTGCTCCACATGTGATGTGGTGGTACACTGAAGACATGAGTTTTAGGAATCGGAACATCCTCTCTCCTCAGATCAAAACCATCATCATCACGGCTTGGCTTTGCGAACGAAGATTTGGGAAGGGTTTTCCCCATGCTTCAAATGTGAGTATACCCTTCAGGCCTACATGGTAGATTTTTTAGGTGAGGCGCAGCGTGCGTGGAACTGGCTCCACCCTTTACACCTGAGGTTCATCTGCCAGGGCCTAGCGAGCTTGGACGGTGACAGCGAAGTCCTCGGGTCATAGGTTTCTTTAGAGTATCCTTCTCTGAGATGATGGATGCCTTACAAGGCTAAACGAGCTCCATCTGCCCAGGTTTGGAGTCAGAGTTGTCCTTCTCCTAGGATGGTTGCCCGAAGGCTAGTGAGCCCATCCTGCCCGTGGACACACTTTGTCTGACCCTTCAGCTGAGACCTGTCTGGCTTGGGAGACCCCACCGGAGGCACATGCCACCACCAGCAGAGCTCTCAACCTCACAAGGGCACGCAAGCTCCTTCCCCACAGCAAGGGGGTGCCCGTGAAAGAGTCAAATCAAAATACTGGTGCACAGTCACTCCTGCTTCCACTTCCCACCACCGCTGCCCCAGTACCCCTTTCATGATCCATCTTTCTCCTTCCACAGGTGATGTGGCAACTTCTTACCCAGGCCTTCCTCCTTTCTAAGTCACCTGGACTTCTGTGCCCTCTTCAGAAAAATCCTTCCTATCCTCCTGATGAAATATGGATGCAGGTTATACAGTGTACACACACACACACACACATGCACAATCTGTGGGAAGGCATGAGGGAACCCACTCTTACACTGCATGCTCAGTAGGTATAACTTTGGCAGGTCTCTATCCCTGTGGCAACCACTAGAAAAAGCTTAAAGGAATCACTTTTTAGGCCAGTATTTAACATGGTGTGGCCTTCACATAGGGTGCATTCCCTGGAAATAGAGTGAGCTAATCACTACTGCTTTCCAGAAGGAGTGCTGGTCTCCAGTTTTGAGAATTCCTGCCTCAGGGAAGCAGATGGTGGTGAATTGTATTTAAATGTTTCCAGAGGGAGTAAAGGTCAGCCGAACAAACAGGGGGGAGTGAATTTCTCTCTTATGACACACCATGGTCACCGATGCTGGCAGTGTAGTCAACTGCCTAATCTGGAAGGTTCACTGCCGTTCTGCTGCTGCTGCAGCAGTTTGTATGAGCGCTTGGGTCATCCAGTCCAGGCAAAATCAGCTAAGCTAGAGTCACCCGCTGAAATATGCAGCGTGAGTTTTCCTGGCTCATTTTATTTGGAGCAGCTGAGGCAGGGCTCATGCAAACAGGTCCCCAGCAGAGCTGCAGGAAAGGGGCAGCAACAGGCAATTGGTAGGTAGTGATGGCTTAAATCAGAGCTGTATGCAACATGAACATCTGGGGTTTGGTCATTTGTCAGTACAGTCGGTGTTTGTCAACGTGGCCAAAGAGGTCATTTGTCAAAGCAAAACTCTGCTGAGTTCCCAGATGCCTCATTCTTTCATGTGAACTTCCCTAACATAAAAGCGGAAATAAAAATAATGTTCTTGTCATTACAAGAATAAATTCATTAAAGGTTAGAGCAAAATCCAAAACAAATACAAGGAAGCATTTACCTCTCCACAGACAGCATCTCTGTTATTTTTGCCAGCAATTTGGAAAACTAATTAAAATAATGGATTATTGTACTCAATGCTTTAAACTAATTAGTAATGCTAACTTGCTATGCATTTGCTTTCTCCTATAAACAGTATTTTTAAAAGCCTTCCTAAATTGACACTTTTAAATAAAAATAATTTTCTTGCTCTTTTTAATTATTTCTAATCCAGTAAATAATAAAGCTCAGCTTGCTGATATTTGCAAGAATGCGAGAAAGCACAGGTCATTGGGCCTGGGTAGCTGAGGAGGTTTAATAGCCCGAAGTATATTTTTCCACTAGTTTGATCAAATTAGGCTTAGAGAGCAGTGACTAGAAAGTGTTAGCATTACAGAGCAACTCGACTCCTTTTCTCCAGGAGAAATGTCAGGCTCTGATCCTATGATATTGATGTACAAATGCAGGTTCATCGACCGATACAGAATCCCATTAACTTAAATGGGGCTTTACGCAGGCATCTGCCCTACTCGCAAGAATCAAAAACTTCATGATTGTAACCTAGTTCCTGAACAATAGGAGCTCGCATCTCATAACCTCCTTCCTCCTCCATGCCCCGGTCCCATGTTGTCATGCTGCTGACAGTTTCAGGAAATTTAGGAAAAATGAAGATGGAAGAATTCACTTTTGATCTACAGACTGACTCTTCACCACTGTGACTGGAACATGTTTACTGGGAAACACAGAAACGTTTATGATGAGACTCTGTTCTGTGGAATAATACTGGGACTAGATCCCCAGGAAGGCAAGATCTTCATAAAGCTTTTTACATACCAAATATGTAATGTTTTAAATTGGTTGACCTTCCAGAAGGGTTGAGCACTGTTCAGGTGTCTCCAGGTGAGCTTTCCAAAGCAGAAGCCCACTGACCTAAGTCAGGTTTGAATAAATTGCCTCAGGGTGTTTTTCACAAACAAGACTTACACGTACACTCTGCCTGTAACGTCTATCTCTTCCAGTTGCCT
>NW_010412868.1:0-4326 GCF_000710305.1 Buceros rhinoceros silvestris | reverse complement strand
GAAAGAGATCCTCAGCAGAACTATAAATTATGAATAATTCTTCAGTGAATTGAACTTTGAAGCTTAAATAACAGAGCAGCAAAAGTCTGGAAAACTGAAAGATGTACAGTTTTAATTTAGTGCTACCCCAAAAACTCAGCTAAAACATTTAAACATCTTTCTTTACTTTAACAGAATCTTCAATGGGCCGAAAGTGGCTCTGGGGAATCAGCAAAGTGTTCGGCAAGATCTGAAGATGATTCAGGGAGAGGAGGACATGAGGGGGGGAACTATCCGTACTTCAAAGAGTTTCCTTCAATATCACTATTTCAGAAGAAGATTTACAAAATGTTTATTATTTATACATTTAGTTATTTAAACAAATGTAATGTATTACTCAGATGAGAACAAAAGGAGTTTGAAAACTTAATTTTTATTCTATTAAAAAAAATAAAGCCTGTTGGACTGAAATTTCCTTTGACATTTCTTTCTCTTTTTAAAGAGATTTTTTTCAAACCAAAGACAAAAGTAATGACAAGTTCTCACCTCTTTGTTGAGGTTCAAAGGATTTTCCCCCCCTTCATTTTATTGTTGTTTGGTATGGTAAGTATCTTATCAAATGAAAGCTGTGTTTGTTTGAATTCCAATAAAAAGTAAGATAGAATTAAGGAGCCAGAGGCAAGCAGTCCACGTTGAGAGTGTTATTTTCCACACTTCAGGTACAACTACTCTAAAAAGTCTGCAAAAATAACAGAAACAGCAACTGAAAAAACGCAAAACCCCATACTCACGTAATTTTGCAGTTTTGTTGTGTCACATCAGTTAAAACTAACCTCAGTCAACAGAAAATACTTTCTAAAGCCAGGGTGTCTAGGGGTGTTCAGTGGCCATAGCTGTCACCTGCAGGCAGAAGAGTGGCACAAAAACCTAGGAAAATTTTCTTTTAAGTTCCTGTGCAATACGAAAATTCAGGAAGTCGTTTAAGCATATGATGGACTCTAAAAGGATGCTTAAATTCCACTTAGAGTTATATCAATTCAGTATTTGCTTGACATTGTCCTGAGGTGGCACTTAAGTCTGCAACAACCTATCACAATGTTACTTTTTTGATCTTCATAATTTCCAGGCCCCATTCTGTACCTCCAAATCGTTTCTGTTTCTTTAGCATCACAGATTTACTATGGGAGCAGTTTCATTCAACCTAAACAGGCTAACCGTTCAAAATGAACTGATCAGCCAGGTGAAACAGATATTTTAAAAAGGTGTTTGTCTCTCCTGTGTCCTCTGGGCCTTGGCAGGACAGGTTCCTTCAGGAGAGGAGCAGTCCAGGAAAAGCATGAGCGCCTCTGCCCTCAGTCCACCACTTTTCCATGGTCTCCTGTGCAGCCAGAGGTTCTGCCCGGTGCCCCTAGGTCCTTCGGGAGCACTCCTTTCTGACAGTGGCCGCCTGCTGCAGCCAGTCTCGCTGCTGTGCCGGGCCCTGCCTGCTGGGCCACAGAGCATCCCCCAGCTGATCCTGCTGAGCCCACCCACAGACTGTGTTGGTTTGCCCCACTGTGCTTCACCTGCTGCAGGAGCCCAGGCCGTGGGGAGCAGCCAGCCACCTGCCCCACGTTACAGCCTCACAGCAGCTTGTGAGCAAGCCAGCAGGTAGCTGTCTTCCAGTAGCTTCCCGGCTCGTGTGGGAGATGGGTGTACAGAAGCCTCTATGCAACCTTGGACTGTGAAGGTGAGTTCCTACAGCCTACCTAAAAGGCAGTGACAAACCAGAAGCTTTGTTGCATATTTTAGCATAGCTTTAGTAGAATCAGAGGCTATTGATTGATTTTATGGCCATACAAATGTTGTCAGCTAGACTAAAATATATGGCAGGCCAGAAGTGAGTTAATGTGCCGGTAAGACAAGGAGCCTTTGCCGGCAGGAAGCTGGAAAGCCCTGAATTCCCCAAGGCTGTACCTAGGTGAAGCCGAGGTATGGCTGGTTACCTACTGCTATGCTAACATGACTTGTACAATTCATTCTGCTGATGAGAAACCTCTAGAAAAATGGAGGTGCCTTGGCAATAGCGTCCTTAGTTCTGTTGAGAGTAGTGTAATGTCTGTTTGCCTTTTCTTTTCCTGAAGTAGCATTTGTCATCGTTTAGGGAGTACCAGTGACAGGGGTTTCAGCAAACTTCTCCAGCTTGCTAACTTTTATCTCCTTTCTGTCATCTCTATCCCAGCTAGTCAACACACTTTTTTTTGGAAGTTTGTGTTTTCTCAGTTGAGGACTGAACTTTCACTGCAATTGAGAGGTTTTGTGAAAGTTACTGCTTTCACACGTATTTTTATCATCAGAGGAGACATTCAGAACAAACCAGTCGAATTTACTGTTTTGTTCTGACCGTGTTTAATACCTTTGAAATAGTTAGTTTTGACAAAAAGATATGGGTTATTATTCCGTTTAATTTCCCATCTTTTTGTATTATATTAAATATCAGTTAGTATTGTGTTACAGACAAGTTACTATTCAGCAATGAAGCAGTGTACTTGTACTTACCAGTATTTCAAATTACAAATCACCTTGCAACCTGTGTCATAACAAAACAACCTCCTACCTTTGTACAAGGCCTGCTTCACAATTTGAAAATACTCTCTGGAATATGAGAAATAAAGTTAGATGTCACTTCAAGTTATGAAAATCTCAATTATTGGAATTTCTGTACTGAAAACCGTGTAACTATTTCTGCTTACCGCCACTCTGCATTAGTGCGATGGATTCAGCCTCCCTCGCTTCATGATGAGTTGTTAATGAAACGCAGAAGTTCTCATAATGTGAAGGATGTGTTAGCCAATTCGAAGTCCAAAGAACCCACAACTTCAATAGTGATGCTACTTGCAAGGATGGTTTAAGTTAACACATTTAACTCAACAATGGAAGCGGCATTGTAAAAACAAACACAGCCACAGTTATTAGCAGCTGTCAAGCCACAGGCCAGCTTGTGCCCCAAAGTTCTTAAACTCTTGTCAGTTCTCCTCCAGGTTGGAGAACGGAAAAGTTCGGGAGAGGCTGAGAGTGCTGCAAACCTGTTAATGCCTTGCAAAGAGCACTATAAGGCAGGCCAGTCCATGCAGAGCCTTGTGGCCGAACGGAAACAGCTAAGTAGAACTTCGATGTGAGATCTGAAGACAGATCCGTAACTGCTGGTGATCTCTCAAATTGAGTTGTTGCAGAAGTTCAGATAGAAAGCAGTTAGTCTGCATTTTCATCTAGTCTTACATCTAAGAATCTGACGGAGACCTTTGTCACTTTAGCCGGTCCTTATCTATTTACTTAGAAAATTTCTGCTGCGACTGTGTTGTTTTCTTTCTAGTAAAAAAAAAAAAACCCCAAGATGTGCTTGATGTCTTAGTCTGCAGCCACCAGATATCCTGAACCACAGAAACAGCAAAATATGCAACACTTTGTTACTATATGGTTAAAAGGGGAATGGGTAATTTTTTATTTATTTTCAAAACAGCACTGAAATTGCAAAAAGATTCTTCAAAAAATAAGAAGATATACTAATACCATGCATTTTTAACTTTGACTTATCTATGGCTGATAATGCTGATACTAGGTTTAGTAAACACCACTGCCTGCAAACTTACTAGAAAATGAAAATTCATGCTTAGGTTATTGTTCTGCTTGCATTCTCCATACTTTGCTACAGCAAAATCATTGTTTGATCTTAAGTGTGGCATAATAAATGCTATCATCTCCTTTATCAGCCAAAGAATTCTGGAACAGAAGATATTTTTTCAGCTTCTGATTCCATGAAAATGAAGGAGTGTGTCTATAATATATCACCATGCCACTGAAAGGGTCTTAAAATATTACATATTTACCAGATACTTGTAAACATGAGGTGACGATTGCCATTTTTAATAGTTTAAGGATGATAAAGTGGTTCTTTTGGTGAATGACTACTGCTCATATTTCTTACAATATGAGCTAAAAGAATATTTTAAAAAAAAAATTAGAACAAGCTGATCTTGTGTGTGCTTAAGTTTGATATAGTGCGTGAATTGCTGGGTTCTCAAAGAACGATGACAAAAGCTTTGGTCATAAACAGAGCTCTCATAAACACATCCTAGTGAAAGGGAAAAAAATAATTCAAAGCTATACACAAGCTTTTATACCCACCCCTCCATTTTGAGTGCAGCAAGCAAAAATTGCCTTGATTCTGCTCTCAGCGGGGCAAAAACCCAACCAACCAACAACAACAAAAACAAACCCGAGATTGATTTTTCAGGAAATCACCAACGTTATTCAACCGATGGCGTGTGATTATGAGGGTGGGTAAGGGCTGCGTGACCCCCGCGGGTT
>NW_010412867.1:0-312 GCF_000710305.1 Buceros rhinoceros silvestris | reverse complement strand
TCCCTTTCCTTCCCACCCCCACTTTTTTTTTTTCTTTTTTCCCCTTCTCTCCTTCCTCCACTCTCTTGTAGGGCAGGAACTCTTCAGGCGCCTCAGATATCCCGATAATGAGCTGGAAGCCCCCTTAAGCCCTGGAAATAACTTACTTTCGTCACCTCTTGACTGTTTGGCTTAGTTAGGAACCGGTGTGGATTTTTCGGGTCTTTTCAAGAGAGCCGGTCAATGAAAAGCTAATCCAATATTTACCGAGTATAAGGGCAATTCTCGGCGGTGTTTATTAAGGGGCCGGTGGGGAAGGAGGACACGGGGAGG
>NW_010412866.1:0-214 GCF_000710305.1 Buceros rhinoceros silvestris | reverse complement strand
CTGGTCATGGAGCCCCTGGGGGACACAGCGGGCGGCGGTGGGCATGGGCGGGCCCTGCTGCTCCCTGCCCAGCCCTGGAGCAGCAAGAAGCCGTTGGGGCTGCTGATGAACCATCTTGCTCAGCTCTTGAGAAAGCAGCCCTTAACTGCGGCTGAAAATGTGTCAGGCAAAGGGAGGGTTGGAAAAAATTCTCATTTCAGAAAAGGTCTTGTGA
>NW_010412865.1:20958-29005 GCF_000710305.1 Buceros rhinoceros silvestris | reverse complement strand
TAAAAATTTTGAGTCAATTAAATCAAAGCCCATCAAAATTCTTTTTCTGCTTGAAAGTTTGGATGGTTCAGACGTGGGGCCCTTCCTTCCTCAAAGGCACCCTCACCTTCTGCCCTCTCCCAACTCCATTAGGCCAAGGGCTGCCGCTGTTTCTTTCGTGGCATGGAGCAACAATAACTGTTTACATCAATGAAATAGAAATTTGGGCACATAATGGCACCACATATCAAACAGAACAAGCCAGCAGGGGAATAGAGGCAAGATCAAAGGCTACATTCACCGCTTCAGTGTGAGCTTTTCCACCGTTTTCCAGTTGTGCCATTACCGCTCAACCAAGCGATGGTAGCCTACTGCGTTTCAGAGCTCCCAGAGAAATTTCCACCACAGGAAACACACTGAGTAAGGTCAGATACTTCATCATTTTAGTTTTCCAGCATCTGTGTCAGGTGACATTTAAACTTGCTTAGCGGTATTTCCTGCATCTGGGCTGTACATTTTGACATATTCAGCAGTTATGACTCTTCAGGTTTTGGAGACTAACTTTGCCTAGGTCTGCACTGACCTCAGCCCCCCTGCAGCAGGTGGTCCTGGAAGGTAGTACAGCCCTAGCCTTGACCCAAGAGCATCTCTCTACATGATCTGCGGGTCTGGCATCCCGCCCTGTGACATACAGTGCTAGCTTCCAGGGTATGACAGTCTGGGGGGGGGCGAAATCAAATAAACTGGTATAATTTCAGGGGGAGCAAGCAGCCGTGGTTTTAGTTCATTACGCTCAATGTGTTAAAGCTGAGAGTTGCCAGGAAAAGGACCATGCAAATGAAGGGTTATTTCTTCTGTAACACGGTGAAATTAAAGACAAGCTAAAATTAGCATTGTGACACTAACTTCACAGCTCCCAATTCTGCCATTACTGAATGAATGTGCTGAAATGTGGGGGAAAAAAGACTCTTAATTCTGGCAGGGAGCTAAGAAATGCTCTGATTATCGGGGAGTAGTGGAAAAGTTCCTTGGAATCAGCTAGGGGCTGTTTCAACCACTGCAAACCTACAGTGGTTCACACCTACAGCAAACAAACCAAGGGAGCAGCCCTCATCTTCCCCTCTCCAGGTTTTTGCTGTGGGCTGGATAGTCCTGATCATTTTCTTCCTCTACGTCCAGCAAACACCCCTTAATCCACCCACCAACATAACTTGTCCTCTTCTCCTGTAAAACAGCGTCATGGTTTGAAGGTGTCAGTACAGTGATCCTCTTATATCGCTGTACGAAAATCACCATCAAACATTCCCCGTTTGAAAGCAACCATGGATAATTGTGGTGCTGATTTATGTCACTAGTTATTGTACTAAAACATGGTTAAGACCACGTCTTACCCTGAAGGATTTGGACTAACGAGTATTTTTGATGGTAAATGCCACAAGGATATGCTACTAAATCTGGGGGCTTAACCACCGAGTCTATAGCGAAGTCACTGCTGGGATGGTGGACGAGAATTTAACAGTCTTGATAACGCTATGCAAAGGGGTAAGGCACAAGCTGGGGGAGAACACCATATCCAATCGAAGTGGCAGAGGAATGCAGCGGGCAGGATGCAATTGCGTGTATGAGAATTTGCCTAGGAAACACCTCCGCTCCTTTGAAAAATGCACCTTTTAGCACAGTGACATCTTAGTGTCTCTGCGAGGTAACACTGCATTGTCAGAGCGTCGGCAGGAAAGTTAGGGTGAAAAAACCCACCCAAATACAACAGAGCGAATGTTTCTTGAATGTCTATTAATTTCAAGATGATGTAAGAAAAAATGCCGTGGCTGTCTAAGGAAAGCAAAATGGAAATCAAGGGAAAACAAGGTTTGTTCTGAGCTTCACACATTTATGAACTCTGGAAGCCAGGGCAGAAGCAGAAAGAACCTGGGATACTTCTGCCCCAGGAAATGCTGAACTCCATACAAATGCCGTTTTTTTCTCCGTATGATTCAAGACCTGGGGCTAGACTTCTGGAAACTGCTGAAAATTCATTATGGTTTTGATAAGAACACTCCAAAATTTCAAAAAATAGCCTGGCACCTTTTGGTGCCCCTAAGTCCTGGAAGGAAGGCCTCGAGTCTACACCCAGTACGAGCAAAGTCTGCATCCAGAAAGCGGTTCGGAGGTGGCACTGTGGGGACGCCCAGTGTCTCGAGAGCCAGCAGCCAGCCCTGCGAGGCTGGGCTCCTTCCACCAGGCACTACGCGGCGGGATCGCATCCACCCCAGGAGAACACCTACTGGAGAGCCTCTCTGGCTGGCAAACAGGGAAACCCGGAGGGCAGGCACAGATCTCGACTGTCCTCAATGGCCCACGGGTTGTACTCAGAGGTTCTGGAAGGCTCTGGGGACACCTTATTGTGGCCTTTCAGTACTTAAAGAGGGCTTATAGGAGAGATGGGGACAGTCTTTTTAGCAGGGGGTTGTTGTGACAGGACAAAGGGGGGACGGTTTAAACTAAAAGCAAAGAGATTCAGACTAGAGAGAAGGAAGGAATTTTTTACAGTGAGGGTGGTGAGACCCTGGCCCAGGTTGCCCAGAGAGGTGGGAGCAGCCCCATCCCTGGCCCCATCCCAGGTCAGGTTGGCCCCTGGGGCTCTGAGCCCCCTGCTCTGGGTGCAGATGTCCCTGCTCCCTGCAGGGGGTTGCGCTGGGTGAGCTCTGAAGGTCCCTTCAACCCAAAGCATTCTGGGGTTCTGTGAAAATAGCCTAAATTACAACAGAGAGCAGAGGTGTCCAGACATGCTTTGCTGAAAGGACTCAGGACAATCGACAGTGGCCTGATCAACATTTGCAGTTACATGGGAAGTGTAATTTCCTTTCAGCCAGAGGCCAGCTTGGGTGTGCAGGGTCTACATAAGTAGCCAAAGGAGGGAGGAGATGGGGATAGCTGGCTTCAATCCCTGCTCTGGTCATCACTTTGTTACGCTGCCTGATTTTCTACAGGTCATAAAACCGGGGTCCTCTGGTGTCTACAGGGGCTGCAGACAAACATGATACATTGGAACACAATGATATACAGCTGCAGCGAGAGAGAAAATGGAAGAGATTGAGGAGACAAGCTTCAAATACAAAATCCACTTTGAGGACATATTTTAGGCCAGCCTCCCTTCACAGTGCTTCAAAAAACCAGTCTTAACAGAGATGTTTTCAAGCACGGAGAATAGATTTGGAGGAAGCAAAGCCCCCTTGTCTTCCAGGAAATTGAGAGAAACTTTCCACGCACTCAGACACTGCTCGAGCGTAACTTTAAGAGAAGCAGCAGCCCTGCTCGGCTTGGATCAGCCGAGCTTCGTTTTTCTTGAAGAGAGGAAAAACAACTAGAATAAAACTCAATCTGCTGTGTTCAACAATTTGGGCCAAGTACTAAAAATAAAGCTGCTTCCTTATGGAAAGAAATACCAAAAAAAAAACCAAACCCCAAAACAAAAACCCAAACCCAATCCAAAACAAAACAAAACCCCTCCAGAAGATCTGAACTGTTCTCAAAATTGTCTGAATTTGGTGCCAAGCACACCAGGGCAGCCTAATACTTAGGAGGGCTCCCGTGCCAGCTCTGAATCCCTCCAGTAACTGGAGGCTGCTCATCCAGGACTGGGAAGTGACTATGGAAAAACCCTTGTTTTCTGGTGGGCAAGCTGTCCAGCCATTTTAACCCTTGCTCGACCGCTTGCCTTTAGCCCTCCCCATGCCCAGCCTTTCCTGGCAGCCCCCCTCCTTGCCTGGAATTACCGTCGTGGAGCGAGGCCTCGCGTGCTTGGTGCTGTACAAACTCCGAAGTGTTTCCATAGGACTGCAGAGGCCCAGGGATGTGCTGACAGTGGCATGAGAAATGATGGGAGAGGAAAGGCAGTTTTCTGTTTCTCCCACTGCACTGTTCAGAATGGGCAAAACACAAAAAAATAACGTTAGGAAAAGAAGAAACAAAGCAGCTTACATCTATCCCCTGTGAGACTCCCTGTTATCTCTCTAAGAACCAGGCAGCAATACGGCTCCTCATGAGCCATTGCTCTCATGCTTTGCCCAATCTCAGAATGTCTGGTACTAAGAGAACACACCTCCTTCAGGGACAGAGTACGGGAGCAAATGCTTTCTGCATATTATAGCGGCAAGGCGTAAGTCTCCACTACCCCTGCAGACAGGCAGGACTCGGCATTTGCACAAACTGCCCGAGAGCTTCATGCTGAGACACCTGAAATGTCAATACTGACATCTGGCAAACGAGCTGTCAGGTGTTACCAAACCTGCACCTCCCTCTCTTTCTCCCTAGACAGATGGCTAAAAAAAAAAAAGTGTATATAAAAATGTTCTGAGTAGTACAATGTTAGTTCATCTCCATCGGTTCTATTGCTGCTAAACAGGCTCCAGCAGCTAAACTGCAGCTCCAGCAGCTCCCACAAACTCCAGACCCCGTCCTAACTTCGGTTCCCTGAAAACTTGTGTTAGGGTGGCAGGATGAGCCACTTTCTTCCACTCCGCATGGCTGAAATTTATATAAGGAGCAGGAGAGGCCAGGACGTTTAAGGAAGAAAGGCCACTTCTCTTTCCATGAAAAAAGGGTTTTTAAGAAGCCAGGATCCCAGCTGAGTTTTTGTATGCCAAATACGAGAAATATAATATGTGGGAAACAGAAGTGCTCTTTTGGGTCACGTAAGTATCATATTCTGAACAATCCTTTTATTAGCAGGCAGCCCTTGCCCGCCTCTGCTTTCTCTGCAGCATTTGCAGACCTCAGGCTCGCACGTTTCCATCGCTGCTGTGAGAAGGGCATTTGTCAACCTCCTGTCCCTCAAAAAATAGAAGTAAATCTGAACTTGAACTTAGCAAGGAGCACATCGCAAAGCAGCAGCTCTCACAGTTGTTTAAAAACAAGTTTTCAAGGAGCAGGTCAATATTTTTTATATTAGATTTATCTTCTTTCTGAATGCCTGACCCAAATAAGTAATCAAAGAGAATGAAAGCCTAAAGCAATCAGTTTGATTTCATCATATGACTGTGGCCTGGTGTGCAAGAAAACACTCCACTAGCTTAACGAGCAAAGTGTGTATTGGAGATGTTATTCTGAGCATTTAATGGAGTTGCATAACTCTTGGGTGTTTGCTAGAGATAGTAAAAATAGTCAAGAGCAACATTTTTTTTCAGTAAGAAATGCCCTTTTATGTCAAAAAAACTGGAGTTGCTTATGCTTTTTACAGACATTCGTATCAAAGTGCTTCTGATAAACAGTATCAAGGCCCTTCAGGTAACGTGTTTAATAAAAACACTCATTAAAAACCAGTGTCTTCTGAACATGATAAAACAGGAATTGAAACTTTTTTTTTTTTGCAAAGTTTTGTTTTCCAGACAGCTATCATCACATATACTTTCACTTCAGAATACAGAGTGGTTAAATTCCTTTACTCAAGAGTCTGGATAATTGGAGCATTTTCTCCCACCCTGTCTTTTTAAGTTTAACCCTTTGTATATGTTTTAAAGCTTTCATATGACTTGGACCAATTACAGAAGCCCCCTGCAACCGAAGTTATGCCTGTGCTAGGCATGGCTCCAACGCCGAGGCCAACCGAGTGAGTGCAGCAGCATTTTTAATTACAGAACCCTATGCGTTTATGATTATTTAAGTGCACTTGACCCCACCAGTTGTCTAATCCTTCTTTTTAACTTCTCCACAGTCTGTTAAACATCCCCATTTACAAGAGTCTCTGCTAGAATCAAACCCTTGGAGGCTGCAACGTCTGTCTTTCCAGCTTACAATGTTCTCTCAACAGTATGTGTCTAAATTGAGTAGATCTCACTGACAAAGACCAAACTGCTACTTTAAGTGTCTCGTGGCTGGATTTCCTTCCCAGCAGACCCACAACTCCAAGATGAAGGAGACACGAAAGGCTGCATGCAGCTGCAAGCAGTAGTAGGTAGGAGAACAGCGCAAGCCTCACATGATGGGAGCAGCAAATGCTGCTGTGGTAGCGGGACAGGGAGAAGGGAGGGAAACACGCAATGGGTTTCTGGTCCTAGAGCCATTCCATGCCTAGAGAGCATGACGGTGATGCTCACCCATGCACGATGGTGACACCCACCCGCCACACTACTGATGCGCAGCAGTGACATAGTCAGCACTAGATAAATCAGTTCTCTGAAGAGAAATGAAAGATTTTATGCAATCTCCCTTCTTTGCGGTGTTGCTTGATTCATTAGTACTTATGGCTCAGAACTCTTCACAAATACCATCTGGAAAACCAACTTCCCTACAAATCCAGGAGATCCAGCAGGACAACATGCAGTATGGCTCTGCTGTGTGGAAAAAAGGATTTGCTGCTTTCAAGTACATAAAATAAGTAATGATTGCTGCCCTGAAGGTGATTGCCAGCAGACATTAAAACAGAAGAGAGAAGACAATTCCTACTGTTTTCCACTGAAAAGTCACAAACAATGTAGACAAGTCCACTGCTTTTGCAGGGAGATGAAGAGGCTGAGCAAAGAGCTATAGCTTCTGCAGTTTCACCTGTGCTTTCATCATTTACTTACAATCAGGCATTTGATTTTCCTTTGAAGTTATATCCTCTTCCTTATGACAAGTATTCTATCAGGGAGAGAGGAGAAAGCTCCTGATTTCGCTTTCTTGAAAAGGCTATTTTGCTATTAATATACTGGAAAACAGCCAACAACTATATTCCTGCAGGGCCTACAGAAACAGAACTGGCACAGAAAAAAAAGTCTTTGAACTAATTCTTGCAATACCAATGTAAAAGAAAATCGTCTGCCTGCCAGACAAGTTCTTTAGGTCCAGAATGTGTACTTTGAAAAAGAGAATCTATTTCCCAGATAATAACAGTCTTTGGAAACCACTCCATGCTCCTAGAAATTAATCTGCATGGTTTATTTTCTGGCTATGTGGGTGGGGGACCACAGATCCAGGAAATATACTCATCATTCTCAGTGGATTAGAAAAGTTAATGCCTGTCTCACACAACTTTTTTAACCTTCCTTGTTCCTCTCCTTACTTTCCTAGCCATCATTTTTCCAGCCAGTCCTACAGTGACTCTGATCTCACTAAATGCAAACTTATCAATCCTGGTTTTCTTTCTCTATACCCCATTGGCGGGTCTGTTATTCAAAACCTTCTTCTAGTGAGCTCAAGCAGCAAGGAAAACAAAACCAGACTTGATACAATCTCACTGGGTGATTGTGAGGGGTTGGGACAACTACAGTTTTCTCAGGTTCAAGCGCTAAAAAAGGATACCTCTTATTGTTCTGGTAATGGAAGGGGAAAATCAATTAACTTTGGGGTTTTGGAAAGCAACCCAAACCCATTACTTTGGATTTTGTTCTTACCAAGCAAAAATGAAACCAAGAAATGAGTAAGATCCCAACTGTCCTGGGGGAAATAGGTGACTAAGTGTTCTGTACTATATCCTAGCAGTGAGAAAACCACTATCTCATTTCAAGAAATACCTGTGCAGGTATACAGAGCAACCACTGATACCGCACATCCCCTAAGAAATGCTTCCTTCCTAACATGCTACACACGGGACTGAAGAGGTTTAATTATCTCCTCCCAGCTTCGCACTCACTCTCCCCCCTGCAAAGACGAAAAAGCTTGTGGCTTTCAATTCCACTCTGCAGGAAAGCACTTTTAGTACACATGGGGTTTCTTGCCTTGGGTGGCAAAATCAATTTGTTAATTAGTCTGTAAATTCAGGGGGAGGGGAGAGCTGTTTGCTGGCCTCTGTGTAATTCGCCACCCCTCAGCCACGGCCGGTTTTCTTCCAGATACACTGTGGGTTTGGAATTTGTAGTAAAGATGAGAAGCTGGTCTAGGATTTTCTTTTCCTTTCACAAGGTATATAACTCGAGGTATCTGGCTAGTACTTGGCAATTATTACTTTAGAGAGTAAAGCTTCTCGCTAAATCCTGGTTTGGGCTTGGTGCAACACCCTCAGTCATGGTGCTGAGGGAAATTGAGGGTATTTCTGGGGATTCCACTAGCAACGCGTGAAGATTTAAGATTTCAACAGACACCGCCTAACCAA
>NW_010412865.1:11276-20835 GCF_000710305.1 Buceros rhinoceros silvestris | reverse complement strand
TGCTTCTGAACTCCACATTTCACCAATTGCATTGCCTTTCCTGTCCACTATCAAATGACAGAGGGTATAATGACAGTTAGCATCTCCCCTTCCCACACAACAAAAGGTGACAGCGCCTGTCTGGAAGCACACAGGTAAATCTGCTGGAATTGCATATTATGAAACGTCTGAGGCAAGATGTCCAGTCTCGCTGCTATGAGAATATTATGCTGCAGAAAGAAAACGAAGAATCGGGTTAACAGAATCTGAGACACTTAACAGCTCAAAATCTAGGCAGCGATGAACTAGGATACAGATTTCCTTGAACTCACTATGACTAAGCCTTTGACTAATTTAAGCATTTTTAAAGCATTTCATGTGTATCTCATAATTCCAGGAACTCAGCAAGCCTTCTGTTGCATTGCTCTTGGATGATTTAAGTGGTAAATGCTGTATGTCATGTAAGCATCTGCTTCCATTACAGTTGTTCTTGTTCCCAAGAAACAAAACCTTCTGCTTTCAAAAGCTTCCTTTGGTTCCTTTTCAATCCTTTTCATAAAACTTGGGGAACATATTTCATTTGCATAGAATTACCAGATACATTTCTCTCTGACTTCTTCCTGGGAGTGCTATTTTTGACTGTGCAAAAGCAAAATATTTGCAGTTTACAGTATTCAACTCAATGCAAACTGTCAACATACCAGTCAGTCTCAGCCCTGACCTTCTGTCACAAACAGGACAACAATAACGTACGACTCAACTACTGAGCTGATCTTCAGGGATTTCATTCATTCTTTGCTGGACTCCTGGGCAGGACAGAAATAATAATTAATACACATCACAAAAGCTGCTTGTGATAGTTTGACTCACTGAGGGTGGAGTTCTCTGACTTGAATTGGCACATGTTACCTGAGCTGGCTTTCCCCCGTTTGAAGACCAAAGAACCTTCACAAATCCGTGAGGCAAGGCCTTCGCTGGTACCAGTTTGCATAGTTCCTCCTTTTAGCACCCAACTTCTTACAGTAAAGTGTTCATCAAAAGCGCCCTTCAAACCCTTCCTGCTCTTCTCAATAAGTGAGCACTCCAGTTGCTGATTGTATTGGAAAAATGGAAGTTTCATAGAACAGTGCAAAAACATACTACTTTCTGTTTAGAAAAATACTCTATGTACCTATTCCTTGGGAAAAATGTACTGTGAAATTGTCGGGTTCTTTGGCCTGTTCAATTTGCTGTTGTTGAGCTCTTTAATGAAATTCTTTGCCTGGTTTTTCTCCTTCCAGCCATTTTGTCCTGTTCCGAGGGCCTGTGCTGCTATGTTCAGTTCACGTTCTCCGAGGAAGTCAGCTCTACCCAGCTGCTGAAATCCAAAACCAAGCAAACAAAAAGTGGTCTTGGTTCCTTCCTATTTTTCTGCCTCTCTTCTTGTCTTCTCTTGAGTCTTCTTCCACACCAAGACAACAGAACTGGTCTTTTTTCCGTGTCATGGACCCCAGAAGTCCCTTTCCTTCCACCACCCCTTCTCCCTGCCCCTACATCTCTTCTTCCTTTCAAGACAATACGCCCCTCTGGGCCTGCTGTCCCTCTGCTGGCACTGAGACTGGCGCACTGGCGTTGCCTCCTGCTCACCTGTGCAGAATCCCCTGCTCCAGCACAAGTCCTCCTCAGCTCCAGTGCTACTTCTTCCCACAGAGCTGCTCAGCGCCCTGGCCAGCGGAAAAAACTACGCTTCGAGGTGTAGTTTTGGCACATCAGCCTCAGGGGAATCATCAGTCCTGCCTGAAGGATGAACCCGCAATATTCACATTTTCACAGGAATGTTCTGGCATTTTGTAAAAAAAAAAACAACTTTTTTTTTACATGGTCCCTGTTTTCGTTTCTGTCTAGGTCTCAAGTTGAGGATTTAGCTGAAATAAACCAGATCAAATCAATGAACAATTTGCCACTGTGTGTCTCACAGTCATTCTCAAAAAAACCCCCAAAGGTTTGTCAGTGTGTTTTCTGCAGACATGAGAAAGTAATTTGACCGAGGTGATTCACCGTTTATTCCTTTCCAGCTTTAGTGCTCACTATGAAAATACAAAGATCTTTCTTTTAAAGGCCCTGCAAAACAACAGTAGCTGTTTTCACAGACTAAATATGGTGGAGATTCTTGTGTCACAAAAGTGCACAAAACTTCTGCAAGTTCCCAACACACCATTTAAACACAGAACAATATTTAAACTGAAGCGCCCGCAGGAAGGAGCCCAACGGGCTGAGGCTGCAGGAGCAGAGCGTCGAGGAAGAATCCTGCTTTAACAGAGATTGTCTGTCTGTCCTAATTATTGCTAAGGCATTAATCCCGCTAGCTTTAAGGGCAAAGCAGAACATTAAGACAAAACATGATCACATCACGGACATCGACACATCCCAGGTACCACCTTGACTTTCTTATTTCTGGTTCCACAGGATCGTAACGCTTTTCGTTAGTCCCGAATATATCCTGACTGCAGAAGTGGCCTAACTGGGACAACTTCTCACGGGGAACCTCAGCAGAAAGAATGCAAGAGCAAAACCTCCAAAAGAGGTCTCTCACTGCCCGGGGGGCTGTTACGTGGGATTCTCTTTTCGGGTGTGATACAGATCTGAGGCCAAATCATCGAGAACAGTGATTAAACCGTGGCATTTAAATCAAGAAGAGTCACAGCAGCTTCCGGTCATGTTGTTGCTTTATTCAGACATGCTGTATGCTGCGGTTGAACAATCCAACACCTGGGCCGGGAACATGATACCGCCAAAGCTGCTCTCGGTGGTTGCCAAACTGCTAAGCCCAAGTGTGGCTTCACAGCTTGATAGCCAGAAAGCTCAACTATGATGCAAATTCTGAAAAATCACCAGGTCTGCGATTACAATATGATTCAGCAGCTTGGAGGAGAGCCTTCTTAAGGAAAAAAAAAGAAAACAGCTGCAAAAACCCCCACAACTGACCATATATGGCATAGAACTGTTAACAAAGAAGTAAAGTCCTTGACCACCTTCGCTTCACAGCAGAGCTCCGTAACTTGACTGGCTGGTGCAAAATATGGCTTATCACAAGCGTCAGGGGTTATATTCTGCCCCCTCACAACCCTGCACACTCGGATGAACTCCGCTGATACCAGTGATATGCGGCCCGTTTAAGCATGAACATACAGCAGCTCCTCGATGAGCCTCTTGCTGGCACTATTTGAGGTAAACTTGAAATCATTAACCAGGTGGAGAGCAGCTTCCTTACCGAAGAAAGCCTCCTGTGGTATTCCAGGAATGCAGCTAGAGGTGGGCCCAGTCCCTGCCACACAAAGACACTTGATTTGTAAATGAATTAAGGCTTGTGAGCTGACAGGGAACAAAACCGGGGTTCTGCGCACAGAGAATGCACTGGGAACCTCAGCCCTACACTAATTGCTCTGTGTGCTCCAGGGGTGTTTACTCACGCATCAGAGGTGACCATCGCTTGCCAGAATGAGGTGCCTACTGGCCTGCTGCAGGGAAGAGGTCAGCCGCTAACTCACATTGCAAAGCCTATTCCTCAAACTTGGCTTCTTGCCTTCTTGACGGTAAAAATAGTCAAACCGTGATTTTTGATTCACTTATTTGTCATTCAGGTGGGCCAGCACCGCATCAAGCCATGCGAGCACTCACCCCTCACGCCGTGCCGCTCAGCCCTGCCTCCTCAGACAGGTCACGCTGCGTCCGTCCATCTGCACTGCCTTCGTTCTTCTGGTGATGCTGCCTACGCTTCCTTTGCCAGGCAGGGTGGCTTAGAGAATATTCTCCAGTCCTTACAAAATACGTGCTTGGTCATTTGGGAAAATAAAAGGTGGAATAAACGCTGCTCCATTTCAAGGTGAACAGTTTGTTCAGCAGTACAAAATGTCGCTTTCGGAAAGCTTCCTTTTAATGCAGCACGTGAGACAAATGGAGCCCTTTTTTCTCATTCCCTTCCCTTTAACAGGGGTTGAATGAACTGGAGACTGTGAGGTAGAATCAGGCACATCTGGGTCAATTAGCATGGAAAGTCAATGCTTCAAAACCTGACGGATGCCTCTGGGAATCGTGCACTTCACAGCACGCAGCGCAGCGCAGTGCCGCACTCTCAAGCAACTCAACTCAATTAAGCCATTACGTGGTTCTTTAAATCTGGGGATTCGGGGGAATTGGTTAATTGTCTGCTTGTCATGGTTCCTCCTCAGGGAGCACGTAAACGTCTTCTGTTTCTCCTATAGATGTGCGGTGCACGTAAGAACAATCCATTTTAGCTGACTTATTCAAAGCTTATTTCTCCCGTGGGAAAATTAATCTTCCTCCTCAAATGCTGCCCAGAAGAACAAAGCTCTCCAGCAGAAACAAACCATGCCATCAATATGGAACAGGTTTTCAGTGACTACAGTCGAGTTTATATTTCCTTTTTCTTGCAAGACTCAACTATTTCTTCCTGCTTTCACTTCTTCATGGCTTTCACAACCAAATTCCTCAGGCTCGTGATGGGGTTTCACCATTCGCCGCTGCTATGAGCAGCTCCGCCACACTCCTGGACTTAACTAACTCACCGTAAGTCAGCTGCTGACTTTACAATCAGCCCAAGCATGTCTAAGCATTTATGAGGCACTTGACTCTGTTGACAGAGCTGAGCAACATCTGGATAGGTGGGCAGGATGCTCATTTGTCCCCACTAAGAGCTGCTCTGGATCCACTGAACCAAGGGGTCTACCAAAGAGATCTTCAACAACCAGCCTAAGGCAGACACGCCACTTTGGGACCGTCAAATTAGTAAGACTAATACCACCCACATCTACCCAGTGCTGTGACTGCGACCAGCACCCAGTAAAGACAGACTGCTGTCCCTGTCGTCTCACCACACCACATCAGCGAGCTTCTCTTGATGTGCACAGAAGCGGCTGCTTTCTCTCGTCTTTTGCTTCATGTTTCAGACTGCTGGACACCCAAAATCTCTAGCTGGCCTTGGGAGACAGTTACTGGGTGCTCAGGACTGTGAAAAACAAGTCACCCCATTTAGCCCCTAAATATGGATTTAGAAGGCTAACTTTAGCTTCAGATTTTTTTTTAAACTTGGCACGGTGTTAAAATCCATCCATGGGTCGAGTTAATTTTTTACCATCAAAGAGAAGTAAAACAACTTCTCCAAGGTCATACAGCAGGATGACTAGGATTAGAATGCCACAAATTCCGTGCGCTATAACCAGAAAATTATTCTGTTTCCTAAACGTAACATAATTGGGACACAGTCTGATAAATGGAGCCTGAGTAAGCCACAGTAAATCTACTGATGTGTTCTGCAATGTCTGGATGCGTCCCCAACCCTAGCTATGAAAGGAAATGTAATTATGGCACTGGGAAAGTGCAGTCCACCCATCATTTGGGTTACCACACACATACGTAACCAGCTCCAAAGATAGAACTGCAGTAATGTCTCTAACACTCTTATCTCCCTCAAATGCCTTTTCCTTAAGTTACAAGCTTGCCATCTTTTCCTCTGGCAGGAAAAACAAACTATTTCAGTTGTCACGTCCCTCAGGACACGGGGAACAGCTGCTCGATGTTCACCAGAGAGCTGCCATTGGGGCAGACACCTTCACTTGCCTACGCAGATGTAAGCAGAGTGTTTGCTCAGGCGCAGTGATGGGAATGAAGGAGGGAAGCTAAGCCTGAGGAAGAAAGTTCAAGGAGGAGAGAAAGATCAAGATGCCAGAAAATTTTATAAAGCACCCTTGTGTTTCGGAATCTCTGCCAATTCAAAAACTGAGGCATATGTCTCCCAGTGCAGTCTCAGCCATGAATGCAGGGCAGTGTAGAGATTCACAAGCCTTATTGAAACAGCCCTGTTTGCCTCTGGAGAAGCGGAACAGCATAGCACACAGCCCAGGCTAACTCACACAGCTTCTGCCATGGCAGACCAGTCAGCTCCTCGCGTGTGGAAACGTAAACTTACACTGGTGTCCTTAGCATGTCTCACTCACTTGCTTTACATCATCTGGAGGACCTGTCTTCAGAGGTTGTGCACTACATATTCAGCTGCAGCCCCTCAGCACGGGCAAGGGATCCTGATGGCCAACGTCAGCAGTCCAGGGACACAATGCCAGGCACTCTTCCTGCTGCGGTGGACTGGCACACCGTCATTCGTGTGCACCTCAACTTGCCCTGGTAACAAAAAAGAGAGGAAATATTCTGTTACCCTTCATCTCCTAAACCAGAGCGTGGTAGCTAGCTAGACCTCCAGTTTCAGCAAGGTTTTGTGGGCAAAGGAGAAATGGCTCATTGCCAGGTGTCTATAAAGACATTCAGAGGTACCTGAAGGTGAAGAAGAGTTCTGACCCTAACTCGCAGACATTCGTACCTTTAGGCCGTCATGCCTAGATATTTACCATGGGTTACAAGAACACAATCAGAAGCAGCAGAGGCAGCAGTGAGAAGAATTAGAGAGAGGGATAGTGACCTGCAGCCAGTCCCAGTGCACTGATGGCAGCTCCTTCAGCGTTCAGTGCTGCTTCTGGACACAGTCACAAATCAGAGCTTCATGTCGAAGGTTCTCTCCGTTCGCTTTCCACCCAAAACCAAAGCAACATGATAGCTCTGTGCTTAGCGAAAGTAACACTGATGTTCACGTATGTATGTCTGAGCCAATCGCCAACCTGTTGTAGATTGAAAATACTTTAATTTCCTTTTTAGAAAAAATTTCTGCCTTTCTTATTGCCTGGAATTCACAAAGATGGTGCCTGTTCAACCATGTCTGGAAGAACAAAAGTTGGGAAGAACTGGAGTAATCACAGTAAATTCACTGCAATGAAGTCAACAGTGGCTTGAAGATCTTTCTGGATGCTTCCCGAGATGCAGGAGTTCCCCCAGCCCACTTTCTGATAAAAATGTATCTGCATCCCCAAATTAATACAGACAGAGGCCAGCAGCAGCTGAATTGCTTCCTGACCACAAGGTAGAGTAGCCCTTACAGTTGAATATACGTTACATACATGTTGAGGATGGGACAGACCATTGCATGTAGCAGAGTCAGTTCCTGAGTGCCCTGCATGTTCTGTGCTGTCGTCTCCTACCCTGGTTCAGAGATTGTGTGAAATGCTGCCGCTGTGTTTATGCTGGCTTCATGAAAGTGATGTAGTCCCATGATGCATGGGACTACATGAAATGTCACACACACACACACACACACACACTAAAGAGAGGCCTTCCGCCAGAGCTGTAAGCAACACCCCTGAAACGTGGTACATGCAGCTTAAAAAAAACAAAAAGAAAATGAAAAATAGAAAGGAACCATTTGCAATGAATAAGAACATGCTTCTGACCTTTCTCCAGAAACAGCCCCAGCACACTCCGACACGTGGGGTACCACAGAGCCTACGTTCACCTTGGCATTACAAATACATACACACACATGAGGATACACACACAGAGCTACACAGACCCCAACCCCCTCCCCAGGATCGTGGCCTTCCCTTTTCAGGTACCTACCAGCAGGAACGCATATGCTGAGGAAAAAGAGGCAGAAAACAGTCACGTTTTCCCCACACAGTCGTTTCTATCCTGCTTCCAGCAGTTCCTTCCTTTTCCAGCCACAGGCAAGGGCTGAATCCAGAAGAGCCAAAGGCAGTCCAGGCGGGATGTAAATGAGACCACACCTTCCAAAGCCCCTCCAATCAGCAGGGCAGAGATGGATGTAAATAAAACCACACCTTGGCTGGACCAGCCTCCTCTTCTTACGCAGAACAGTTCCCCTGTCAATGAGGCCCCTCCTCCCATGGCCTGCCCATTCCCATTCCTGAGGAGAGGCAAGCAAGGAAGGCCAAGCCTTTTTACACGCTCTTCAGCAAAACTGAGAGCAGCCTGCTCAACTAGGAAAACTAGGTCCTGCTTTGGACAGCACCTCCTTGCTGTGCATGGGACACCGTGAGCCAGCACAGACCGTTTTTTCCTTTTTGAACAAATCGTCTGCCTATAGGGCACGGACATACATTTTAAGATGTAACTTCTACCTTGCACTGACAAGCCTGCGCTGTCAGCCTTTACACAGGCTTAGACAGGCGCCTTCCTTCCAGCTGGGCAGAGTTCAAGTAACACAGCAATGGAAACAGGGCGATCCTCCTGCCTTTTCTCTTACATCCTTTCCACATGCACATCCAAAGCTGATTTCGAGATTTCCAACCCAGATCGAATGCAAGACGCTTGTCCCAAAAGGTAAAGGACTAAACTGCAGCCAGGCTTCAGTATAACTTTTTCCAGATGTCTGAGCTCACTACAATCATCTCTAAAATTGATTCTAGCTTGGGCCAACAAGCAACAAAAGTATCAGTAAAACATTACTGTCACTGGAGAGTCCTTTAACTACTTGGAAACGCTTAAGGTGTCTAGGTTAGGAAGGCAAATGACTTGAAGGCATTCTGTGAGAAAAACAGTCTCATCTACGCTCCTCAGAGCAAGACAGTCCTGGAGAATCGAAATCGGCAGCCTCTAACTTTCTAGAACAAGATATATGAGACATGATGAGAGTGCTTGCAATGGCACAGGCTGTAGCCAAAAAGGTGGTTTTTAATACAATTGGAAAAGGGTGTACTGCATTCCCACGGAAATGGTGGAAACACAGATGTTATCCAAGTTGAGGAAAACAAAATCATCCACATTTTTGATGTTTGCACCAAAGGAAAAACTGCAGCTTTGAACATTTGATGGAAGACTATTAAAGGAAATCATGATTATTATCATGGCTTTCACCAGCGATATAAGAGGCCAGGATCTGTCAACATTTTCCTTATAAATCCGTCTTTCAGCAGAGTCTCAACTGGCCTGAAATAGCTAGTTAAATAGACCAAAATCCAGATTGTGAGATCTCTGGAAGCAAAACTGCATCTGGCTGTTTACAAAATTCTAGTCTAGAGACGCCGTGACAGCGGAAGAGGGAGCACTTTTAGTGGTTACAGCTTTCTATCTTGTTTGTGCCGCTTTACAGCGCTAATCAGCGATCAGCAACTGAACAGGAAGTTTGGAATCGGTGCTGATGAGCCTCCACAGTCCACAGGCACATCCAGCCATCTCCTCCAGCATCTTCTTCTGAAACGCGCAGCTGCCACACAACACGGGCCATCTCATGATCCTCCTGGAACTCACATTTCCAAGGACATCCTGAACAAAACTCAGCAAGGACCACAGCAGGAAAAGAAAGATTCCCAAACATTCTTGATTTTCAGCAAATAATTATTTCATGCCTAGGCTTAAAAGCAGCCTATGTCTCAAGCACAATTATTATACTAATTCAACAAACCACTTCTGCTCTGGTTTATGCCACACACCTCCTCTTTCCCACTCTTCCTTCTTCAGCACATTCAGCCCCTGCTCAGGCTCCACAATCTTGCGCTTGACTGCCACTCTCCTTCCAGCTGCAAGAGCCCTGAAGTCAAACCACCTTACCTGCGCTCTCATGAAATATCCATCCCACGCTACTGGTTTGCCCCTATTTTACCAGATCTTACAGGCTCTCTTATACAAACATGTTCTTCATCTGTGCAGCCCAACCGGCCAAATCGGGACCTGAGTGTGGTCT
>NW_010412865.1:6298-11141 GCF_000710305.1 Buceros rhinoceros silvestris | reverse complement strand
CATTCCTGCAACACTCGGCACGACTGTTATCTTTTGCATACTAGTTTACTGTTAAAAATGTATTATCCCATCAATTACGTCTTACTACTAGTTCAACAAATTCTACAAATCCCTTGTAACTTAATTAGTTGATTAGTTAGATCCTTTAGGAAGACTGTCACTTAAACTCCTAGGCTTACAACAGAATTGTTTTGTGAACAAAACCCACATAACAGTATCTGAGAGAAACTTTCAAACAAAATATTACAAGAGAGAAACTGCAGTTGGTGAGAGACCAATAAACACACCGTAAATTCTGAGGGTTTGCACAAGAAACACTGAGTCGTGAATGACTATTCCAGAAATGGAAAAATAGAGAGTCTCTTGACATCCAAATAGGGTGAGCAGGCAGTGCTCCAACAAACAAATCAGAAGTGGAAACAGAAAAAAATGTCTTCTCAGATCCAAATAGTTTCGAAAATGAAAACAGGGATTAAAAAAGAAGAATTAAAACTTGGGAGGCTAAAGCCTATTCCCATATTTTATTGTACCACTTGAAAGAAAGCTAAATGCAGGCTCTGTGCTGATGAGAAACAACATCCTCTGTTTTTCTGCCAGCGTTAGATAAGACTCACAGACGAAGACGGGGTTTAAAATAGGATGGGACTTAAATCTGCGCACAGAAAGAGTGGTCATGCTGCTTCCTCTTCTTTTTTTAAATGCAAGGATGACTTTTCTAACCTGTGCACTTGGGAGGTGGTAGATCAGGCAGATAAGCCTCCCACACAGATCTTCCCCATGCCAACCTGCAAAGCAGTGAGTCTGCAGGAGCAACCACTGGTAACACTGACAAGTGCTGAATGCTACTGCCCTTCACTACCGAAAAGCCCTGAAGCAATAACCTGCACCGGTTCTCAGACCTTCAGGCACCACCAGCAAGGCAGCCCATGCTTGAAAACGTCCCTGGCACGTCTCCCTTCTGGGAGATGCTTGAGGAGTTATGGCAGAAACCCAGCTACAGCTACCTTGGAGAGCTGTTCAGTGGTCGATCCCTTCTGTGGGGACACTTGGATGAAACCTGATAAACACAGACCGGTCATGAAGCAGTTGTGAGGGGAGGTAAGGCCCTCATGTGTGAGTGCCACCAGAGAACCTGAGTACCCTCAGGCCTCCAAAGCAGCTCTCGCTAGACTCGGTCCCTCCTGCTCCGTGTCTCAGGAACTCCCCCAGCCATGAAAAAGTAGGACACACCACTACCATTTCTTTACAAGCAGCGGAGCTTTAGCCAGCACTCCACCTGGGTTCTCAAGCACAGGACTCAGCTAAAAGCACGGAAGACACAGAATGACGGCTAAGGTCTCCAAAGCGGTCCTCAGGCAGCCCGCTGGGCTCACTGGCCTGTTATCCAACCCTGAGCTTTGAGCCACCCCATCCACCCTGAGCTTTGAGCCACCCCATCCCCGGCTCGGTACTGCAGACACTCACAACAATGGGGCTGGTTTTAGGAACAGCTACAGCGACAGAAAACACTAAAGCTGCGCTACCAAATCTGCCTTTACACAATAGGCTGTAATGACTCCAAACAAATCACAGAATATCCTGGCAGCCTTCCCTGATGTGGGCCAGAAAATGGATTTTCTGCTCCTTGAAGAACACTGGGTTTCCAAACATCTCTTCCTAAGCTGCACTTAGGAGCGACAGACTACAAAAAGTCCCTCAAAGGGAAAATCTTAAAAGTGTTTTTCAGGCCAATCAAGACCAGTAGGTCACTGACACAAAGTGATTTCCAAAACACATTCCCCATTCCCTGCACCCCCGTCCCCCCATTTCTCCCCTCAAAAATCAAACTGGAACATTGACACGTTTAAAACCAAAAGAATTCCAAGTTTTTTCTAAGCTTCATTTCACTGAAAATTGATCCAAGTGATGCACAGGGTCTGTTTCATCAGGATGTCTCTTTCTAATGAAAACAAACTTTGAGTAGAGCTTCCCAATTGCCCTAGAAATTTAAGGAGAAAAGACGACAGACGTTCCTGGTGACTTCTTCTCTCAGTCAATAAAGTGATAGGCTGTGTAAACTGCGTAAGACAGATGAATAGACAGGCAGGCAGATGACACCAACTTGAAACACACACCAAAAAAACAAAAGTTCCAGAGATCTGAAGGGGATTTTCTTGACCCGTCTGTAGTTCTGACTGGTTCCCTAAGAAAAAAATCTGACTGCCTTATATACGCTTAAAAAAAAAAGAATCCTGTCATAATTTTTAAGTGTGTTGATCATCGTTTATTTTTAGATCTGACAACCCACGGAAACATCTCCAGAAATATTCTAAAGAAACACAGTGAACTTGCCAGCTTGGAAAGCAGAGATGTTTCAACAACATCATCCAAGCTACCGTGCGGGCTGAACAAATCTACAAGACCCCATGGTGGCCTACAAAGAGTCTCCCACCTTCACCTCACTTCTTCCCTGGGCTAGCAAGGATAGTCCTGACTGCTGTGATTCCCATCTCACTTCTCCCCAAAACTCTAAAGCATTGTCTCACTTATGGGAGAATCAAATACGCTCCGAGTCCTGCAGCTATGCTCCTGCTTGGCTTTCGTGGGAAATATCTGTGGGACAGAACTTCTTGTTACCTCATTTGGGGGGTTTTTTTGCATATTATTTATTTTTTATATAATTAAGAGATGAGAATGCACTCCTCCGTGCTCATCTTCAGGAAAAGCAGGACAAATGAAGGAATTTTGAGCAAAACCATAATGATGGCAGAATTTGCTCTGATGGCCTTCAAGAAACAAAAATTTGACATCCCATTCATCAACTAATTTGGCTTGAAACCCATTATGTGTTGTTTTCTTGCTGGAGTTATAACAAAATGACCCTTTTCAAATTTAGGAAATACATTATGAATCAGCTCGGGAGAGAACGTAGAGTGGAGTCCCTGCAGGCACAAACCTCTGGTGCCCTCTGGCACTCAGGGACACGCATCCATGCCTCTTCACCTAGAAGAATGATGCAGTTACGCTCCAGTAACTGTGCTATCCATTCATTCCAAACCCTGACGAAGAGGAGGAATAGAAGGGCTAAACATCTAGCCAAAGGGTTGGGCGCCTTAAACCCTCAAAAATTATTGCTGTAATTGCCCTCAAACTTCAGAATTAATTTTCTTTTTCCTGAAAAGAATAACGTGATGAAAATGGAAGAGATGCTGTGCTTTGCAAAGCACTCTAACCAGGGTCTAGGTTTTTACATTTTTAGAGGCTTCTCTTTTTATTCTTTACTTTTATACTCACACTTCACTGCCAGTTTCTTCAGCAAATGTTGAAGGAAAAAAGCTTTGACAAACCAAGCTGAAAGTACTTTAGGAAGAGTGGGACTGAAGTTTAGGTGTCTTTAAAAGTGATTTATGGGGCACTGTGACACTGACTCGGGTTTTTATCGCTGCAAGAATCCCGGTGAGTGGAATAAGCTGTGGTACAACCTTCAGTATATTTTGGCTTTTAATTCCTTTTATAATGCATGTGTCATTGGAGCTAAGGGAAAACTCTGAAATTGCTCTGAATTTATTTAATTTTGTCTCTTTATGTTTGCATTTTTATCCCCCGTTAACTCCCTGAACTTGTAACAACCATCCCTAAGTAAAAACCAAGAAACGTGAGGTTTAGGCACAAGTTTGACAAATGTATGAATGTTCTCATTATCTTAGATGTTTACTGATGAATAAAACCAGCCTTGCATTCCTTCAGACTTTCAATACACTTAACGTAGTCCCATTCCAACCTAGATCCATTACCTCCCAAAAGCACAAACAAACTCCCTATGTCTTATTTGGAAACTGGATCATTGATTCTCTTTTTCTGTGTATGTAAGTTGGGCACGAGGTTGTGGAACAGGCATTGAGTTTATCGATATACTACTCAAAAAGCATGTGGATTTCTCCCAGGTTCCTTTCAATGATAGTTCAACAGTCCAGGAACCATAGAAAAACTTCACCCTAAGAACAGTTTTCCTTCCCATCCTACTTCTGACATTAATATCAAAAAGCAAAGACCTCCTTGCCATATTTTCCTCTGCATTCTACGATAACACACTCAGCAAGTAACACACAGCATTCCAATTTCTCAGGATAGGTTACAGAAACATAAAATGGGATTTTTGCATTTCTCCTTTAATTCTTCATTTTTCCTCGCTTCCTCTATCTCCTTACAGATCCACGTGCTCCGATCTGAAGCATTTATAAAAGAGCATGTGTCTGATTCCCTCCTTTTGGTTGCTTTCCTGATCATTAAGTAGTTCCTGAAAATTACTTCATTCTTTCTCAAAACCTGCAGATTGGGTTGTCCAGTGCTAAAACTCCCCAGCACAGACCCCAAAAGCAAGAAACGCGTAGTTGCTCCACCGTGCCCCTCAGCAGAGCCTGTTCCGGAGCACAGCAGGACGAGGTGAAACGGAGACGGGACCGGAAGGTGTTCATACAGCACACCCACACTTCGCTGCAGACGCATCTCCTCTCTTCTTCTGGCAAAATGAGTTCGCCCATGTTGGACAGGCCCGAACAGTGTTTCTCGGAGGTAAAATGCTGTGAAGGTGGAGGAAAGGAAGCTGCCAAGCCCACCTCATCCTTGGATGGTTCATTTACACTGCTCTCCTCACGCACCCTTTCCTCCACTTCCTTCTGGATCCTCCCCCAACCCTCCCCCCCCCCACACAGATGTGGGTGGGAAGCTGACGGGAGGGATAAGACCCTTTCCACACTCTTGTCATGCTGCGCTACCCCAAAATCCCAGCCCCCTCCTCCCGCTCTCACAGCGAGATCCCCATCTGTCCCCCATCCCTCCTCCTCAAGCTGCAGCGGGCCCACTG
>NW_010412865.1:4085-6210 GCF_000710305.1 Buceros rhinoceros silvestris | reverse complement strand
CGGCCCCTGTGGCGGGGGGGGGGGGGGGCTGACGGCAGAGCACGGTGTGCTGCGACGGCAGCTGCGGGCAGGTGTGGGACGAGAGACCAAGGCGTGAGGGCCCAAGGCGTGAGGAACACGTCCCCCTGCCCGTGCCTGCCGTGCAGGACCTGCAGGGAGCCCAGCTACTCACGCTTTAGGCAGGCAGAGCGGATTCCACCGACCCTGACAGCCCCACGGGAACGACCCTTGCCTAGCAAGCTGGCAAAACCTTCCCTGCTGTGTCCTCTGCCGTGCAGAGGCGCCGTGCCTCCGCCTAGCATTTTTTCTTCATTAGCAAATAGCCCCAACGTGGGAAAAGCCTTTCGTCAGAAGGACAGGGATTTTGCAAGCACTGTCCAACTCCCACGTGTCCTCTTCCCTCCTGAGGCTGGAAAACAATCCAGTGCCATTCCCCTTCACATCTGGACAGAAAAGCGGGTTGGAAAGAATAAGAAAAACAGCGTGGGTTTGCGATGCAGGGAAACCATTCGCCCTGACCCAGCTCCTTCCTCCAGCCAAGCTCTTCATCCCTCCTCTTGCGCCCGTTCTTCTCCCGGAGAAGGACTTGCCAGGGTGCGCACACCCCTTGCCTCGGTGGCTTCTTGGGCAGCACGGTCCTTCCCAAACTTCTACTCCCCCCTGTGGCAGCTCGATGGCAAAAAAGCAACACAAAACCCGCTGCCAGAGTCACGTACTCTGCCGTCACCCTTTGCAAGCCATTTATGAAGGAAAAAAAAGTCTTGTGAAGGCCTGTGCGAGGTCTCACTGAATTTAAGACGGTAAAATAAGGAAGCTGCTCCCGGGGAATTTGAAATTCAACCCTCTGTGCCTTGTGAGTGACAGAAGAAGAAAGAAAAATATGTGGCTGGTTCATACATGCTCTGAAAACTCAACTGCAATTTTTGTATTACCAAGTTCCCAGCTCACGGAGTTAGGACAGTTTTAGGATTTTCAAACGCTTCGCAAATCTTGGGTAGTGAAAAAATGAAGTGCCTTTTCATCCCATGTCATAACTGAATCTTAAATAATCACACAGATCCACCGTGCTATTAAGGTTAGATTTTTCCACAAGGTCCATCACGGGTAACTTCCTCACAAGAAATGCACCACGAATAACTTCATACGACCCGATCTTCATAAAGACCCCGCTGTCCAAAATGGTCAAAACAAACACCTCGGTAGCATAAAAACCCAACCTTGATTTCTATTTAAAACCCTTTAATAAAAGGGTTATAAACGGAGTAATAAGCTCAGAAACACTTGCTGTTAGTGTGAGTTCTACCACTTTTACAACTTCATGCTTGTTACTTAAAAGCCGCTCATGACCAAGACATTTGTAGCAACACGGTTGTAAACAGGCACCACGGCTGTTTAAAACAACCAAGCCTCCTCCATTAGTTCCTGCAGGAAATCGGGGTATCTTAGAAACGTCCCCACTTCCCTAACAACGCACATTTCTGGGAGAATCTGCTTTTCTCAGCTCCCTGTGAAAAACGGTCTGACAGAGAATTTCCCAGCGACACCAGAGCGATTGGTACGTAAGAGGGTTTGCAGAGCTGGTCTGGTCGTTGCTGAATTTCACACACATCCGCCGGTCAATAGGGAAGCCACCTCGGCTGCTGTAAGCTACATCCTCGTTTCCCCGCCTGCGTCACTTGTACAGATGTATTTACACAGGTCACATACCACACATCACCTGCTGAAAAACCAGCCAGCCAGGCCGGCAGTGAGCCATGGGGAACTGGTTTCCTGAAAATCAAGCAATCTCTAAAACCCTGTGTTAATACGCTGAGGACATGACGCTCCTTTGGAGCTCAGTGCGCTTATCGAGTCCTCCAGAGGCATTGTATACCTGTTCGATAACCCAACTCCTCCGCTTTCTGCGGAAACAGAAGAGCCCGTGCTACGCTATACCAAAGTCGGTGAACCCAGGCAGCATCAAAAAGGGGACAAATTTTACAGGTAAAGAAGGCAAAGGAAACACTGTATTCATCACCCCTGAATGCACCGATATCGATCCTACCCTTTTGGATAACACGGACGAATGCATCCACAGGATTCTCCACAGGCCTCTACTCCACGGCAGCGACCACATAAATCAAGA
>NW_010412865.1:3543-3963 GCF_000710305.1 Buceros rhinoceros silvestris | reverse complement strand
AAGAGATCCCGTAGCTGATGGCGGGGCAAGCCGCGTTTGTGAAGTGAAATCCTGAACCTGGTCAAGTCTTAATTAAACATCGATGTCTCTCACCTTGAGGGGAAAACCCCAGAAAATCTCAAAATTTACACTGACAGCTCCTGAAAGGAGCAGGTTGAAAAATGTTAAAGAAAATCACACGCATTTCAGAACAAGCAGATTTGATTCATTCCTGCCCACATAAGCCACGACAGACTGGGAGGAAACGCTCCTCCAGTTTTCCACGGGGTTCCTCTGAGAGACAGACCTCAAAGGATTTTTGGTAGATGTTCCAAATCAAGTCTCTGGACACGTTTCCTCTCTAGCCAGTGACACTTACTTTTTACGAACTGTTAACCATTTACAGGACGATGGTCGGTGGAGGCCTTAGTGACTCCCCGC
>NW_010412865.1:0-3430 GCF_000710305.1 Buceros rhinoceros silvestris | reverse complement strand
AGCTGACCTGCTACAGCAGGAGGCTGCAGTCCTCGGTCAAACCTGAGACACAAACAATGCAGTCTCTTCCCTCCTTACCCACCTTTTCAAGCTGTGGAAGGCTCTGCGCCTCCCCACAAAAACCTGAGATGCTGCTCCCTACAGCACTGACGGGATCTACAGCCAATTGCTCAGAATAAAATCAGACAAACTGAACCTGAGGCTTTGGCTTCACGCCACTTACAATCTCTCTTTCATACAAATTTTTACATGTGCTTTGAATACCCATTTAGATCATTCTCCTTAAGTAATCACCATGCTGCTTTAAGACCACACACGTTAGTAGAAACTTCTCAAGAATGAAGCCCAGAGCTTAAAGCAGCATCCTCAGTGACTCCAGAAGTAACAAAATATTACACAGTATTTATGTTACAGCATAAAGAACGCAAGCTGAAATAACGACGACTGTGGAGAACACCAGAACCGAGGTCTGCTAACGGGAACCACACCTGACGGCTTTGCTTTGCTCACCCTGCTGAGCGGCTTTAGCTCAATGTCCTTTGACTCCTCAAGTCTCGGTATTTTGATGAGCAACGACGCATTCGGTGAATCCACCCAACTGACGCTGGCAGAGCGTCCGATCTGCTATCTCGAGGAACTTGGACTAGGCGCCCCAGTGCAGCAGCGAACACTTCCATAGGCCCCGGGGCATGCACTGCTCCGGCCAGCCGCCTTCTTGCGGTTCACCGGAGAAGAGCCTCTCACTGGTTAGACCAGCTGATGTGACGTGTCACGGCACCAGCGTGGAAGGTTTGCAGCACGTGCCTTCCTCTAGCAAAGCAATGCAGTGCTGGCAAGCTGCTTGGCTTCTCCTGAGAAATGTAGATTTCAACACTTTCTACATTTCCGCGTGGCCGTTGTTGATTCACGTGCTCACGCAGCTCTCCAGAAAACGATGCCTAGAAGTCTAGCAAGTAGCCTACTTCAGACCTACAGGTACATAGAACAAGTCACCAGAGGACTTCTAAGAAAGGCAAATACCACGCAACCACCCTCACGATGGAATAAATCTCTTTATTTTTACTCTCTGTCCATTTCTGAGCTAGCAGAGTAAGTCTCGCTTGGAATCTGTAGTTTAAACAAAAGCCTGCTAGCGTAACTTTAACTAGACCTCTCAGGATTTTGAGGTCTATTTATTCTGATTTTTTAAGAAATATCACTGTGAGCACTTTTGGGAAAGGAACTAATTGGCGCACGAAAGCCAAGGCGAGCCAGAAACGTCCAGAGCCAGCTACAAGCCTTTCGTGATGATAAACAGCTCAGGGTCCAGATGTCCATATATGGCAAGACTTCCTATAAGACCGACAGTACTGCATGCGCATTGCGTACGGGTGTTGGATGGGATTCACATTCCTCGGGTATGTTTCTCTGGGAGCTTTTGATTTCCGCTTTGAGGGCTGGCTCAGACCTCCAATTGCTCTTATAAAAAAAAAATATCTGTGACTGAAAGTTGAAAATGTGCAAGATTCTTTCTTTAAGTACACAAACACTCCAAGTCTAGCCGCTTTCCTGTAGTCTTGCCAGGTTTTCCGTACGTCTGATACCTGATCAAGTGACTTTTTGGGGGGAAGGAGGGAAAAAAAAGAAGGAAAAACACGAGTGAGGAATGTAGCATATCCACACCTGTACATTTGACAGGACTTCACCAAAGGAGCGGCACCACCGGCAGCCGGGGTGGACACACACACCCCGTATATAGCTGTGCAAACAAGTCTGCGAGGCCGGGGTAGCGAATTCCTAGTTTCAGCAGAAAAAATATACCATCTTAAAAGCATGTGCTGTATAAACACCTCCATGGAAGTCAAAATTAGTACATTTTAACCACTTTATGCACCAACGCCGAGATGTACTTCTCCAACCCATGACATACTGTCATCAGAAAGGACAAGCTCAAGACTGGTTGGACCCCGAAAGTCCTACCTTGGCCTCCTGGTTCCCTTCACCCCCGTGCCTACAGACGAGGTGCCCCAGGAGTCACCTCTGATGGCACAGAAGTGACATAAAGACAAACCAGAGGGATGCCCACTCTCGCCCACTCACAGTGCTGCGAGACCAGAATTACTTCCGGAGGCCAAAAGCCTATTTCTTTTTTTTTTCTTTTTTCTCAGGGCAGCAAGTGGATGCGGCTTGCTGTACTTGGCCCACAGTGTGAGGACTTAGGACAGATTTATCCTTTAATTTTGGATTTCCTGGCTTTCTGGTGGTTTGTTACTTTTAAACAGACCTTTTCTGTCAGTGAGATTCTTAGGTTTTGTTTAATAAAATTGTTTCGCTGAAAAAGCCTCTTACATGGAAAGTTATAAAACATGCCTAGAGCCTCTCTCTCTCCCTCTCTCTGATGTTCTCCTACCATATTTAGGCATTTAAAAAAGGCATTCTGTTTACCTGGTTACATTTGCATTTTGGTATGCATGTCATACATAGTTTGGTACACAGATTATTTACCCAGCACTGAGGCCACTGGAGTCCTTCAAATAAATACAGATTTTGGGACGCCTCATGGCTTTGGGAATGTATATTATTTACCATAACTGTCCCTCTGGGATTTTTTATTTTTATTTTTTTTCTTTCAAAGCCAATCTCATTTCTTCCAATGGCGGAGCTCAAGCAGAAGGAATGACATCGAGAACTTTACCAGCTCAAGCACAGCGCTGGCAGCATATAAATAACAGTTTTGCATAGTGCTGCGTCACAGCGTGGAAGTACGCCTGCCTAAGGAGGGACGGGAGGAAGGGGGTGGGAGGGCAGCGGGAGGAAGCCTGTGTGCAAAGGATGGCATCTTTGAAGAGATCCATCGGATTCCTGTTTGCCTGATATGACGCATTAAGCCAGGCCCTCTCATTAAACTATACTCCTACAGGTCAAAGGCCAAAACGCTGCATTCCTCACGTTAAAAAGGGAGGTCAAACAACGTGACATCATTGAATATTCAAATGATACGTGGGGAGGTGGGGGAAGAACCATTCTCCGGTTATCTGGAATGATTTAACGCAAGCCACAAGGCTTAGGTCTTGGGTTCGGTCGCGTACAAACCACAGCGTGAAGGTTTTGGCTGAGTGCGGGGACATACCCATCTCTTCCCGTCGTAATCCCAGGGTGGACCATCGGCCAGGTTGGGAAGCAGGGATGTGCGAGGAACGTGTTGCTCAGAAATGACAGCTGCACACAGGCAGTGGGAAAATAATAGCCACTTCTTCCACGCTTCAGACTCCGTCTGCCGTGCCAAGTATTTCAGAGTAAATAGGCGCACTCTCTCTATTCATAGAGAGCATCTATTAGGGAAGGAACACATTACAAATACTCAGTATGATTCAGTGGCACACAGAGCCAATTTATACCCGGTAGCGTAATTATACCCTGCTTTTTCTTTTTTTTTTCTTTTTTTTTTTTT
>NW_010412864.1:0-4680 GCF_000710305.1 Buceros rhinoceros silvestris | reverse complement strand
TATAACTGGGGCCAGTTGGCCAGTAGGGGGAGATAATGCTCAGAAAGGTCAGTGGGTGGTGAGCAATTGCATCGCCCATCACTTCTCTTTTCTTGGGTTTTATTTCTGTCTCTTTTTGCTATATTCATTTTCTCTATTATTATTATTATACTGTTCTTAACCCATGAGATTTACTTTTTTTTTCCAATTCTCCTCCCAGTCGTACTGTTGGGGGAAATAAGTGAGTGGCTGCATAGTGCTTAGTTGCGGGCTGGGGTTAAATCAAGACGCCAGGAGTCAGGAGGTGAAGGTCTCCAACGACTTTTGAGGGTTCCAGTGTCAAGTAATGAAACCAAAGACAAAAATACTGCTTTCAGTACATGTCACCTAAGCCCTGCAGACATCAGGTCAGCACCTCAGAGAGTCTATTTTTATCATTGTCCTCATAACAAATTCTTCAGAAAAGCAATAATGCTTCTGAAATTCTCAAACTGCATCTTCCTCCTGAACAGTCTTTACACTGTGCTCATTTCTGCTGTTGTTTCAGGCAGCATCCCCGGTGCTGTTTGTATGATATGTGCTAGCCTGCATCCCTAACAGAGGCTCAGGGAGTTGTCTTGCAGTGAAGTGAGAAAATGAAAGAGAAGCCTGATCCTAAGACAGCAGTGCAGTGGAAAAATGACTCCTGAAGATATCACAGATGAGCAGAAAGAATGCTCCTACATACACTTCACCTTGTTTATCAGGCATCGGTAGGCAAAACCACCTGACAACATTCTTAGGAGAAAGTATGAGATGGTATCAGAAAGGCTGCATGATTTGAGACTGTACCTCAAGCAGGAGAAAGGTTAACATAGAAGGAATTATGTTGCTATCCCATTGGAGACCTCGACATCTTAGGACACACCAGTTTCGCGTCTCTGTGCACCCACAGGTTCCTCTAAAGTTGCTCCAACACGTACTCTGTATAAACACCTAATTCAGTCTGACCAAAAATTTCCAGCACACTAACCGGAAACTTTCTCAAATAATTATGTTTTCTTCTTCCACTGGACTGGAAGAAAATGCTCTTTAAAAATAGGAAAAAATATAAAATGCACTGTGATTTTTTTTTTCTAATGGAAAAAACCCACTGTGTCATTCTTAATCGAAAAACATGGCTGGGTTTCTACATTGTATCTCTGTGAAAATACACAGCCATTAGCACATGAAAATTATCATAAAGTGACAGGGGATAATTTTAGGAGACTCTTGTGAAATTATTAGCAACATGCTCCACAGAATACATAGAAATACATTAAATACAAAAGGACAAAGCTCTGAAAGAAACTTCTGTCTTAAAATTAATTTTCTACATTTTCTCTCTGTTCTCAACCACAGAAACCTCCTTTTTAATTAAATTATCTGCCAATAGAGAAATACATGGAATTATAATGCACAAGAACACATTGCTACTCTAATATTTTACACTCTTTATAAGACAGCACAAGGCACAGACTTTGACTTTTAAATATTGGCAAACCAAATAATTTCCATTTCCTAAGCATTTATCTATGTCAAATTTAGAACATATTACCCTTCACCATCACATCCTGAGATCTCAGTCAAGATTTCCATTTATGCTACATTTACATTTATATCTATTTTAAAGACCCTCTTCTCTGCCAGAATGGTTTAAAGTGACCTTGCTAAAAGAAAGCAGAGTTTATACTGTACTTTAAAAACTGATTATTCAAAAAGGTGTTGATTATACAGCAAAGTACACCGCATGACACAGAACCTCAGCTGGCTGATATTGTGGTAGTGTCATTTACAGCAGTCAAGTTACGTGGGTTTCCCTCAGATGGCAATCTAGTCATGTATAGTTTGTGTAATTGGAGGATGTCTATTTTAAATAATATACATATTGTGTAGATTTGGCAAATATTTCTGCACTTCAACCAACTGTGGAAACTGTGAATTTGGAAGCTAAACATACCAATTACATCTAAATTATATTCGTATCTTCCTTCTAAATTTTTCGGATCTTGATTAAACCCTCCATTAAACCATGTCTTGGAGATAATCCAGGTTTATAGCATTGCACCTGAACACAGAATATTATGAGGCTATATATAATGTATATAGATCAGCAGTAATTATTATGAAAAGACTCAGGTAGATAAAGCTTATTTATTTAATATCAGACCTGATTTTCACAGTCATCTGTGAGGATGGAACTGCATCTTGTCCAGACAGTACACAGTCCCATCTCCTTTTAGACTCTGGACATAGGTCTCAAGCAGAATTGGGACAGGCAGCACATTTCATCGCAGCAACACTAACTCCTGTCAGTGATGGCAGATGAAAATGGGCTTTGCATTTTTAAAATTAAAAAGCCTGCATTATTAAAAGCAGCTATAATCACTTGGGACTGAAGGCCCATTTGTACTTTCATTTGCTGTGGTGAAACATCAGAATTATTCCATTGTGCTCTGAGGAATTACTGTAAGGTTTTATTTTCATAATTGAGAACAGAATTTCTCTCTTAATCCTGTCTTTGAACATAAGTGATTATAGCCTGGATTTCCTCAATGATCGAGACAACTCCAAGTCCTCATTTAATGTATTCTACAGGTTTCACAGAATCATTTTCTGTGTTCCTACACTGATTTTACTAGATTTTAACATTGATCAAAAGCTGGATTAAAAAAAAAAAAAGGGAAGAAAAACTCCTCTTCGAATCAGAATGTCCTAATTTTATGATGGGATGGGTGTCCTCTATAGTGACAGCCCCCCTGTGGTTCATATTGTTTCTAAGGGTCTTGGATGGACACTCCTGAAAACTACTTCTTTGAGAAAGATCAATAAATATATCTTTGTGGTAAAGCACATAACTGTGCAAAGAAAACAGGACAAAAACCAGCTGATGAAAACCATAGGTAGTAGCAGGACTGACTATGTCTTATAATAAGATTCAGATAAAACTGCTGTGAACATTAAAGCAGTAGAAGGGGCAAAAAATACACAGTATATAATTTCAAAGTGACAACAATCAAAGGTCCTTGGAAAAAAGACTAAAAACACTACCCATTTTGTACTTGTTATGTAATTGTACTTGTCCCTGGACACGTTTCACCTGCCATCACATTTTCAGCAGTTTAGTGTAGAATTTTTATTACTTCTTTATATTTTGTCATTGTCATCACTATTTATTTTTTTAAATGCGACTGGGCTTGCCTGTTTTAAAGAGGTTTTTGAAACATCTGTGTGCATGGTCGACATGGCAATAGTTTCATAATCCTCCTCACGGGAGTGTAAATGACAAAAGTGAAATAAAAACTGCAAGTCCCTTTGGAAGTTCTTATTAAGAAACCCGTAGAAGATTGGGTTCACACAGGTAGAGATCATGGCAGTGAGGTGGCAAATCAGGAACAACAGGTTGTGGCTGCAGGTAGTGACAGGCAGAATTTCATGATTCCAATCAAACACGATATTGAAGATGGTGAGAGGCAGCCAGCAAACTGCAAATGCGACCACTATTGAGACCAGCATGATGTTGATCCTCTTGGTTTCAGAGGATCTGTACTTATTGTCTCTCATCTTGTCCATCATGTTGTTCCTTTTTTTTAATCGTATGTATATCTGCAGGAAATCCAACAAAGAGAAACATGTGGGATAATTTAACCTACAACCATCATCTTTGCAAGGATAAACAAACATCAGGCAGAAAGAAGGACATATTACAGGAGGATTCTCTCTTACCTTCAAGTAGCAAATAAATATAAAACAAAGTGGTCCAAAGTACTGAATCACCAAAAGCGTTGTGGTATAAGAAAGCCTGGCAGTGTCCAAGGGGAACAGGTCCAAGCACACATATTTATTCTTGTATTCATCAAATGTTGTGTTTCTGAAGGGTTCATCTGTTAACACATGGTAGATCAGGAAAGGCAAAGAGGAGGCTGTGGCTAAAATCCATATGGCAGCAATCCCCATATAGGCATGTCTGTTGCTCGGCCTCCAGCCACGGGGATTGATGATTAGCTGATGGCGTTCAACAGCAATGAGGACTAAAGAAAAGACCGAGACAGTAATTGAGGCACATTGCACGAAAGGATTCAGTTTGCACATGGCCTCCCCAAAAATCCAGTGGTCCATTAAAGTATACACAAAGGTAAAGGGAAGACACATGATGGTCACTAGAAGATCAGAAAAGGAAAGATTGACAATGAGGATGTTGGTAACATTGCGCATCTCCTTTTGTTTTAAGATGATGACAATCAAGGCCAGATTCCCAGAGACTCCCAAAATTATCACAGTCCCATAAGCCAAGGCCAAAGTGAAGATCATGGCCAAAGGCACATGGCAATCCTCGTCCTCGAACTGCAAGATCTGCGAGTTCTTCTCCGAAAAATTGAGGTGACTGGAAATATTTCCCAGAAGGGTGAAAACCGAACTATTCATGTTGTTTCCAACTCACTGTACAACGTTCACAGCCACCGCTGCTTTCATCCAAAACGCTCCTGGAGTTCAAAACATGCCCATCAGCCTGGCAGGAGACCCTCGGGAGAGCCCACTCCTCGGTGCCACATTTCCCTCGTACCACCTGGGGAAGAGGAAAGGAGCAGGGCCGGTCACCCGCGGGCAGGTCACCGGTCCCGGGGACTCCACGCCTGCTGCCCCGGCACGGAGCCGGGTCCCGCGGGGGAGAGGAGCCGCCCG
>NW_010412863.1:24763-25168 GCF_000710305.1 Buceros rhinoceros silvestris | reverse complement strand
TAGCGCTGGGGGCCCGGCCGGCACGCCGTGACAGCCTGCGCGCCCCGGCACTGCGCTCTCCTCGCCCCGGCTGGCGGAGCACCTCCCCGCATAGGAAACATGTCCAAGATGCCGGCCAAGAAGAAGAGCTGCTTCCAGATCACCAGCGTGACCACGGCCCAGGTGGCCAGCAGCATCACCGAGGACACTGAGAGCCTGGACGACCCGGACGAGTCCCGCACTGAGGATGTGTCTTCTGAAATCTTTGATGTTTCGCGAACCACCGACTATGGCCCTGAGGACGTCTGCGAGCGGAGCTCCTCGGAGGAGACCCTCAACAACGTGGGCGAGGCCGAAACTCCTGGCAGTGTCTCTCCGAACCTCCTCTTGGACGGGCAGCTGGCTGTGGCTGGGGGGGGGGTGGGG
>NW_010412863.1:6166-24655 GCF_000710305.1 Buceros rhinoceros silvestris | reverse complement strand
CGCCACCGGCTGTGGCCCCCAGCGCAGGAGCTGTGCCCAAGAGCTCTTCTGTGCCCCTGCCAGCTGCTGCCCCTGGCACTGCTGTGGCAGGAGGCAGCAGTGCTCAGACCACCTTGCCCTCCGTAGGGCTTTCTGCATCTGCCACTCCTGGGACAATGTCTCAGACAGTGGCTGCTGTGTGCAGCTCACGCCTCAGGGGGATCAAGCTGGACCATGGTTCAGGGGAGCCCTACAGACGAGGACGATGGACATGTATGGAGTACTATGACCGGGACTCAGATGGTGGTGGTGTCATGGGCAGGACTGGAGATTGCATTAGGCACAGCAGCACCTTTGAGCAGGCTTCTCAGGAGAGGGACAGTGGCCTCGGTGCCACAGGAGGTTCTGTTGTGATCTCAGCTGTGCCAGCATCCGCCCATGGCCCCGATTCTATAGCTGACAGTTCCCTGGCTGCCATGTCGCAGCTGCTCCAGACAGAGAAAATGAACCAGGCCTCTCTACAGCAACCTAATTTTGTCATTGGGCAACAACAGCAGCCTCAGCAACCCATAGGTGGGGCCATGCCTCAAAGTACTGCTCAGCCCATGTTTTCTGGGGCTTCAGTAGCAAGTCAGCAAATGATGGTGCCACAGCAGTCGCAGCCACAGGTAAATACGCAGGGTGTTGCACAGGCTGTAGCCAACGGGAAAGCCATGGCACCCCCGAACGTGACAGCAGGGCAGCCGAGCGTTCCTGTGGCACAACAGCAGGTGCAGCAGGCGAATGTACCAGTGACTCAGCCGCAGCAATTTGCTTATTCCCAGTCCCAGATTCCACCTGTGCACCTACTGCCGACACAGCCTTCTGGTCAGGCCGACTACCTGCAGCACATGACAATGATGCAGTCTCAAGGAGCTATTCAACAAGCTGCTTCGGGCTCTGCTCCAAGTACTGTGGCTTCCGGCCTGCCCGTGGGGCAGGTGAGTGGCCAGAATCCCTCACCGGTGGGAGCGTCTGTGATGGGGGTGTCAGCGCAGCCTGGTGAAGCAGCTGCACAGGGGTCGGGGTTAATGCAGAGTGGCCAGGCACAGGCCACCCCCGCTGCCGTTCCGCAGCCAGGAGGGCTGGTGCAGCAAGGCATCGGCCACAGCGGGGTTGTGCAACAGAAATCTGTGACTCAGCATCCAATGGGTGGAAGCGGTCAAGTGTCTGGAATGCCTGGTGCTCCCCACACCGTGGTCCCGGGAGTTCAGAGCATGCCTGCAGCCGGGCCTGGTGCAAGTGTACCTAGTGTGTCTACCACCACCGCTGTTACTATGCCAAATGTCCCCGCGACGCTCGTCCAGTCCCAGATGACCAGCCACACTTCTGCCAGCAGAAGTGCCGGTGTTGTCCAGCCGCAGCATGCTGGACACTTGATGCAAGGCGCGCCCAGCGTTCCTGTGAGTCTGCCGCAGTCAAACCTCGGGCAGTTTCAGACTCAAGCTCAATCTGCAGTAGGCCAGATCGATGATACAAGAAGAAAATCGGAACCCCTACCTCAGCCACCGCTTTCTCTTATAGCTGAAAATAAACCTCTTGTGAAGCCTCCTGTTCCAGACACTCTAGCAAATCCTCTCCAGTTACCTGCAAGTACTCCTATGAACAGTCTCGCCAGCTCTGTCTTTGGCATATCCATTCCTGTTGATGGTGATGAAGACAGGTATGAATTCTTTTAAATGCTGTAAAAATACCTTTCCTTAAGGGAAAAGGATAAACTTTAACTGCCAAAGAGGTTTTTCTAGGTTCACATTTTCAGAAAAGTCATACTGAAGTGTAGCGGGCTGTTTTTAGATTTTTTTAGGAGTACAAAACAGCACAGTTTTTAGGCAGGTAGTGAACTGTACTTGTTCCTCTCAGGATGTGGGTGTTACTGCTTTTCTCAGAGAAGAGGGCAGAGAGTAGTCTGGAAGCTGCTTGAAGCATAGCAAGAGGAGCTCTTTCAGAGAGCGGTCCCCGTGCGCCCAGGCGCTCAGCCTGCGCTTTCCCCGGAAGACACTCAAAGGGCAGGGGGTTAAAATGGGGTCACCAGCACCGCTGTACGGCAGCGCTGTTAGAAGCAGGCGCGTGGTGCTGTCTGGGGGCCGTCCTGCGAGGTGTCTTGGAAAACCTGAAGGCTTGTAACACAGCTTTGCAGTTTTTCTCCTGCTGTTGAGTTTGCACCTTACAACGTCAGTTGGCAGGGAAAGTGCTTGCACCTGAGTACAGGTTAGTGTGCCCCGACACGGGGAAGGTCTACAGATAGTGGTTCTTCATGCTGCAAAAAATGGTGCTCGCTCACTTGGGCGGAGATACAGACACAGAGGAAAGTACAGCCACACAGCGAGTTTTCTTAAGAGGAAAGTAATTTACAACTGTTAGTTGTAACAAAGGTGTGTACCATGAGCAGACTCATTGGAGGGCCTGGGAGAGGGAGCTCGTGTGTGACTGTCTCTCCCGTGGGCTCCTCAGACTCCACTGAAGGGTGGTTCCACGGCTAAAACCGAGAGGAGGCTTCAGGGAGGCAGTGTTTGAGCCCTGCATCGGTGTCGTTCACGTGTACAGTTGGGGTCACTGCAGTTTGGGGGATGGAAATATGGGGGTTATACCTACTTGTGATTTTAAAAACAGGAGTAACACCATTTTGAGACAGCCCGATATGCTGAATTACCCTGTAAACCTCCCCTCGCCTGTGGCGAGTACTGGGCTGTGGGATAAGGCAGTCGGTGTTGCCTGAGCTGTGTGGGGGGATTAGGGTGTGTGGATAGAGGGAGGAGGTACTGCGAAGGCAAATGAGTGTTGGGAGAGTTACACCTGCAGTGAGGCAGCCTGGTGCTTCCCAGAGCTGTGGGATGGTGACTCTGCTAATGCCATTATGCCAGCAAAGTTGTGTTTTGGAGAGCTGTGCTGGTTCTGATTAAAGCAGTAAATGCCTGAAAAGAAAGTTTAAACAGTTAAAATTTTCTAGCAGTTGTGCCTACCTTAGGAGGATTGCTGACCCATCTGACAGGCTCTTCTTTGTGCAAATAAGGTTAGATTTCAAGCTGGTAGGGGTTTTTTCCATAGCTCAGGGTATTATCAGAAGATGATTTGTCTGGTGTTTAATCTTCCTGTTGATGAAGGAGCCAGAAAGAAAGGAAAGTATTTTGCATTCATTTTGCATAGCTTCTGGTACTTAATATTTACCTAAATTTTAGTAACAGATGTGATTATTTGTGACAAAGGAAGCACTTTTTATAATGACAGGCGAAAACTTGTCCTGCATTCTCAGACCTGTAGGCTGCTTTGTGTTGCACACTAGTGAGACAGTTCTTGATACTCTTACCCTGAACGGTGATTTTTGCAGTTGTTTTTGTAGTTTTGAACTGGAGCCACCTAGCAGCATCGCTTCACTCAGTGTTCGTTTCTAAAGGAACTTTTTCAGAAACTGGCTCTGAGAACCGTGAGCGAGAGCTGGGAATTGACCGTAAGGGCAGAGCGCTCTTTGTGACGTGGTTCCGTAGAGAATCTAACTTGTGGTTATCTGAAAAGAATTGTGTATTTCTCAGTTGTCCTCTCCTGCACTGGGTGATAAAACTTCTTCATTTGCTGGAGTGGTACGTGAAGCAAGGAGCTGTACGGTGTGTTAGAGTCTCTCCCGGCCTGGAATAGCTTTCTTCAGCAGTGATACTGGTAAGCAATAAAATCTTGGTTTAAACAGGCCAAGGCTTCCTACGAAGTAGGAGATGCACACGGGGCTAGTTACATCTGAGTTTACTCTTTGCTCCCCTTGGTCAGTAGCCTGACCTCCACTGGTTTCAGACAGAGGAAGGAGAAAGTAAAAGTCTAACGGCTTGTTAAGGCTGTCTTACCACTTTGCTTCTATTTGCTTTACTCACTGAGAAGGCTTTATTATACAACTGTCTCCTGCTTGTCTGCTCTTCTTGTTCCTGCTTTTCTTCCTCTTTCTAGCCACTTAAGTTGCACCACTACTCCTATGGGCTTATGCCCAGCTACTTTATCTGCTGAAATCGGTGGTGAAATAGTTAATGAAGACCTTCAAGTGTCATGAACAGGCTGAGGGTTGACACTGATAAACTAACAGGACTGCACAGAGAGCTCACGTACCATGAGTCGCTGTTTCGGGCTGCCTGCGGGCTCAGGAAGTTGCCCCTTAATTTTGTTTAGCGTTTACTTTGTAGTTGTAAGAGCTGTTCAGTTGTAGAAAACGTTTTTCTCTTTTATCTCAGTATTAATGTGTAACACACCCGGGGAGGGGGGGGCGGCCACTGAATAGGCAGGTATCTACATTTCTTCTGACACCTTCAATTATATTAAAATATTTGTACATACTTGATGCTTGACAAACTTGTGTAGGACATTCTGCAATCATCATCATCTAACAGTGATTCATCAAGGAATGCCAAGTAGCTCTAGATACTCTGGAGTTACCTACTAAGTTGTTCGCTGTTCTGAAGATGAACTGTTTTAAAGATAAAATAGTTTAGGATAGGAATTCTTTGCAAACAGAATGTGAGAAATGCAGTAAGTATGAAACAGAGAGGTCTGATGGAAAAAGCTGGTCAGTTCTCATCTTTCTGAAAAAAAAGTTCTCTGTATTATTCCTATCTTTGGATCTGCTGCTTTAAATCAAGTTGCAGCTAAGATGGTTAGAGCTGTGGGTGTAAGGTTATATCGACTGGTAGGAGAACTGTGTATCTACAGAGGGAGAACTGACTTTCTGTGAAGACCTTGCCTAAAAGCCTCTGATTTCCCGTTGGGTAGTCCAGTACACTTCTACAGTAGCCTAGACTAGGCACGGCTGTGGTTTCTTGCACTGACCTGATGAGTAGTGAAGAATCGGTTAATCAAGAAACCTTATCTGGTGGGAGGAGAGGATGGGTAGGTGGTCCAACAGAATTAAAAAAAGAGAAAGTCTTTGGCCTATTGCACCTTCCTTTAAAAAAACAGATCTGTGTTTTCAGTTGATGTCTACGCTGCTGAGCTCTTAAAGAGCTCATTAAAGCTGTCCTCCACACGTGCTGTGGAAATTATGAAAGATCTGCAGCACAACATAGTTTTATTTTCCTCTCTCAATGTGGCTGCTAGTAGAATGAACTGCAGTGGTTTATCCTCGAGGAAGTTGTACTCGTACTGAGGCAGATGTGGATATTGTGATCCGCTCTGATTGAGGAGTCGGGCAGGTAGTATAAAACACAGGTAGGGCTGGATCTCAGAATCACCCCGACTCCCCTTTTGCTGGTCTCTCTCAGCAGTACTGATGATTGTGGATGGAGGGCAAAACCTGGGAGGGTTTGGGGGTTGGTGTGTGTCAGTTCCTCTACTCACCTTTATGCCTACGTACACACACGTTTGCAGCTGACAAGCATAATATTCCAGCTGGCTTAACTTTATTTTGGCTCTTGAGGGAGAAGAAATATGTTGCCTCTGTTAAAAGAATGTTACTGAGAAAGCTCGTTCAACTCTCGTACATGCTTGGCAGACTTTTGGGGCTAAATATTACTGGGCATGTTGAAAAAGGAGCAGAGTCTAGATCATTTTCCAGAGATAGCTGACCAGCTTGAACTGGGCTGGCTGTATTCCAGAAGTGCTAATGAATGGCTGCAATTGTGAACTGTCAACCGCAGCAGCTGAGCTGTTGAAAAACCGATTGTGCAGACCTCTTCACAGCACACATCTCTCCCTCAGCTAAATCAGGTATTTGTGTAGTCCGCTAACTGCTGATAAAACTGCACGCTTGAGGCCAGGTTCATAACGTAAGGACAGAACTGGGCATGGGTGTTAATGTACTTTTAACGAGGGTTTCCTTCGGTACTGCACACTTTTTGTTCTCCTGAAGAAAAGAGTGTCCTGTGGGTACGTGCCAGTGAGCAGCACTGGAACAGCATTGCTGTCAAGTACTGTCCCTTCCTTCGCTGTGCTTGTAAACCAGCGGGAGCTTTGAGCTCGGCTCCAGGCTCACATGTGTTCAGCTCTCCTGTGGGGCAGTGTTCTTGAGTGCTTGTAGAGGCAGGTAAGAATGGAACAAGGGCAGAGGTGCTCCAGAGCCATGAGTGCCGTCAGTTCGATGGCCAGAGCTATGGCACATGAAAGCCATTGAGGTGGGTGGGACTTAGGAGGTGACCGTTACAGGTGGTGATCCCAAGTGATGGTTAGTGCAAACAAAGCTCCCGTTAGTCCTGCTCACTTTTTGCTGCACTTCCTGTAACAAATATGAGATAAGGTAACTCCAGCACTGTGCCAGTGTTTAGATTTTGGAAAACCTGTCCTGCCATGTGTTTCCTTCCTGAGCGTTCCAGGATGGCTGCACGGAACAGCGGTGTTGCTCATTTGACAGAGCTGCTTCCCATTTTAAACATACAAATGCCTTTGTTAAAGAGGAGTCAAGGCATTCTTAAAATTAATGCTCTGTAAGTGTTTCAAATGAGATGGTTATTAAAAGGAGGAAAGAGGGAAAATACTTGAAAGAAATTCAGAGAGTGAAACAGCTGAGTTTCAAAGGCTGCAGCATACCAGCTCTGATGTGAATGCTCTGTATCTCGTCCTCCTCGGTATTCCGCTCTGCTGCTGTGGGTTAATTGTTTTCTGCTCCCCTATGCAAGACAGCAAGTGTTCCATAGTCAACTTGTTTCTGAATGCTGTCTTGTAAGGTAGAAATAACGGCCTGTCTTTTGCAGAAGCTTTTTTAAGCCTCCTGTTAAAAGCTGAGTGTTTGGGTTTTTTGAGCAGGCAGGACTACCAGACTGCTGTCAGGCTGCTGAAGAGCCGTCATGTCTCTTGGGCTGCACGTTTTCACAGGAGGTGCTGACAATCTCTCATGATTCGGTTAACACTGTAGTAAAAAGCAATTGTTCCCTGTTACTGGGCTGGATGTTTGAATATCAGCCTGTTGCATATTAGGGCTATATATGAATTTTTGAGTTTTAAAGCCAGTGATTGGCAGCTTCAGTTGCTCATGGAAAATGCAAACCTCATTGGACCTTTTTGTGTGTCGGCAAAGAACCTGTGAGAAACTTGTGTGAGACTCCTGCTCACGTACAACTGGTTTAGTTCTGGAAGATAAATCCAGATTGTCAGCCCCAGGTGTCTGCTTTATTCCTGTATTTGACAAAGTGTAAAGACAGAAGTATTTATAGTAACTGCTAAAGCTGCTGTCGTCTGAGAAGGTTCTCCAGACAGAAAAGGTCACTTGAAGTGCAGTGTAAGGTTGTGTCTTCATTCCTCTTCTTGAAAATTCCTCTATTTTTAAACTTTGTGCTTTATAAATACAAATATGTATTGAGTGCTAGCAAGTTCTTTGCATTATGGGATGATCTATTTTTACTCATGCAGGGCAGGTGAGTTGCTCAGCCACAGGAAGAACAGCTGGATGCCAGTCTTAATTTTTTTATCATGCAAAATAAAATTATTCTGAGAGGGTTTTTTGTGTGTGTCTATTCTCTCTTTGAAGGTAGGAGTAATGCATTTGTATCACAACAGCTTGCTTGAATGCTTTTAGCAGTGTGGAGGGAAGGTAGAAGTACTAATTAGCACCATAGAGAGGTGTCAGCTGCCTGTCACAATGACAGCTGGCACGGTTGTGGAGTACTCATTAAAAATTACAAACTCAGTAGGGATGGCTGTCAGTAGCAAAAACCAGTCAGACTGGCTGAGGTTAGAAGGGACTTCTGGAGGCTGCCATCTCCTCCCTTGACCTGCTGACCATGCTCTCCCAGCCCAGGGTACCATTTACCTTCTTTTCAGCCAGGACACAGTCCTGACCCCTTTATTTCTGGGAGGCGATGGGCATGGCATGTCTGTGAGGTGGCAGCAGAGGAGTGTAGAATGGGCAAGAACTGAAGTACTGGTTTCAGTGAAGTATTTGAAGATTTTTATATCCATCTAGAGCAAGTTTAGCTTGTCTGGTTTATTGAAGGATGGGGTGATCAAAAATGGGGGTTGAGGCCCCTTGCTTGCTTCTCTGACAAGTTATTTCAGCTGTTTTTGCAGGGGTGTTGATGACAGCCCCTGGGAATGTCTCTTATGTCAAACGATGGGTGCGAGGACCATAAATACCTTGACCAACCCTACAAATGCCTTCCTAAAAATGCTGTTTCTTTAGGCCAAGCTCTCATACAGAGAGTGGTTTAGTTAGAACTTCAGCTGAGAGCAGGCTGCTGTGAAATGAAGAGGTGTGAAGGACATGTGAGTGGTGTGGCAAGGCAGACAATATGGTGATAATACACGATGTATCAAACCATGCCATGTGTGGTCTGTCTTCTAATAGCTTTTTTCAAAGCTCAGTATTAAATTTAACACAGGTGCTAATCGGTGCTTTCTTGACCAATGTCGCATAAGTAAGGACGGGGGGATTTGGCTGAGTCTGTTTGAATTGGCTTTCTCCACTTGCTTTTTTCCCCACAGATATTAAAATATTTTGTCAGAAAACCAGGAACCACTTGTATTTATAGATAACTGAAATATCTGGAACTGCTGTACTGCAACTTAGTTGGGGGGATGTGTGTGGAAATGTCCTTCTTGGGCTGTTTTCTTTGAAAGTGAACACTCAAGCCAGCTGTTCCACTGTGCGAGGCCACTTTCACCAGTAATCATAAGCAACTTTCCCTTCCCTCAACAGGTTTGAGGAAATCTAGCTTTGTGGGCAGAGCAGGCAGGAGCAGCCTGATCCTCTGCAATAACATGTTCATACATATTAATAAATGCCTTTTTCTTTACCAGCCAAGTTGTAAAAGTCAATATTTTGAAGAGTTTTGACATCTCTTCCAGATTTTCGTTTGTATAATGCAGTACTAGCAAATGTGGGTCTTTTAAATTCAGGACTAGGGAATTGATGTTGGCTTTTACTACCTTCTTTCATCCAGCAAATTGGGGTCTGCTTTTTAAACGCATTCGGAGCTTGCTTGTGAATGGGATAATCTGCAAAAGAATAATATGACACAATGATGTTAGCTGGCAAATTACAGTAGGTGCAGAAGGGCTTTGTCCCTTGCGAGGTGAAGATCAAGATGTTTGTTTGAGACCATGTAAATTATTTTCAAGAAGTCCTTTTTTTTTTTTAAGCTTGTCTCAATTCATCCAAACATGGATAATGTTGATGCGCCTTTCTGTGGCTTCTCTGAAAGCTCCTTAACAGCAGCAAGAAACCCTGAATGGGTCAAGCACAGGATTTCTGCATTGCTGTTTTGCGTATCGACTTCTATAGTTGTTTCTCTTGGAAGATGTGGTCTTCTGTGTGGGTTTTTTTTTTTCTTGAAGCTGAGCTGGGCATCCCATGATCTACACTGCCTTGTGTCCTCCTGACAAGAACTGGAGGTTAACAGTGAGAAGACAAGTCATTGGTACCTGGAATCTTGCACTTGTTACGTGTTTTGATCTGAGAACAGAGTGACTCAAATTAGTCCTTCCATGGTCTGTAAGAGACATGATAAAAATTCAGCCCGACTGACAGCCTCAGCAGCCCTCACAAAGCAGCCTTGCATTATTAGCACACAGTGTTTTAATAAGCGTGTCTGTGACAATGCTGCCTGCAGGGAGGAAGAGCAGGAGAGCCTTGGTTACCTGCTCAGGACAGCAGTGCTAGTTGGGGTGAACTAAGAGCGCACCGAGTCCGGCTGTGGTGCATGGGAGGATGGGATGTGGAGCGTGGAGGAGATCATCAGCGAGTCCTGAGCGACTGTAAAGCTGTTAAGATTGTGGGATTCAGGATTGTCTGCTGCACAGACTGCTGAGGCTTGGGCACCAGTTTCTGGGACCTGAGAGAATTGGACCCTAGAGTTTTGGGTGGCAGCTGTTGAAATCAGAAGTGAGAAGAGATTTGGAAGATGGGCACTTGCATTGTTCTTCCACAATTAGTATCAGTCATCTCAGTGTTTGCTGTGTGAACTCTTCAGCAAAACTCCTTTAGAAATACTGAATGATTATAATCTAACACAGGTAATTTTTTTTAAGAAAATTATTAGTGACCACTGTTATGTACTTACGGCTTAAGGCAAGGTGCCACCATTTCATTGATCCAAGGCTCTGTGAACAGGGGAGCATGATGTCCTGTTGACCTCATTAATTTTTGCCACTATACATGAACTTTTAACTCTTTCTTTAGAGAAACTTGGACTCATGCTTTCAGAGAGTGTAGTAAAACCAAGGGAAATGTTGTCTCTCTTTTGGTGTTCTTATGCTCTACTGATTCAGTGTCTACCAGAGACCTGAAAGGCAGAAACAAAGTGATGTTGATGTCCAGAAGCTGTTGTGCAGGCTGCTGTCAAGCTTCTCCTGCTTTCTGTAGCCAGAATGCTCCTAAACCTGAGTGTAACAGCATCTAATTCATGCTGGCTTTTCAGGGCATGGGTTTCAAGTATGATGGCTTTAAGGAGCTATGTGAACAGAATATGTAATTGAAAAAAACCTGAAGAGCTTTAATCTTGATGGTTTTTTCCCCTTAATTCCGCATTGACTTCCCCACATTTAGCCTGTCAGTTCTCTCCTGTGGAGCTTTGTACTCCAGTTCCTCTGTTTCGTAGGTAGAGTCTCATGGAATAAAGCTGCAGTTGCTTTAAATAAGAGGTGATATAAATAAAGTGAAACATCTTTTAAACGAAGACGGATGGAGAAGGAATTCGGTTACTAGTGTAAACATAATCTCTCAATGCCATAAACTTTACTGGAAAAGCTATGGTCAGCTGATGGCAAAACCCCTGCTTGAGGTCCTGAATAAACCATGCCCATGTGTTTTAATGTGGAGACCGGCAGGTATCTGGCTTCCCTGCAGGTCACAGCTAGTATCCTAGTTAAACACAGCCTTACTGGGGATCAGTAAGATAACTGAAAACTCATTTGGGTTCAAAATGCTTCTGGGTCATAATATATCCAATCTTTTATAAACTCTAGAACCTAGGGAGGGATTAATTTGTGGTCCTTCAATGCACATTGAATTGGGCAGTTGATGGCTCTACCTTCTTTTTTTTTTTTTTTGATGCCTTGATTCCTTATTGATCCCCACAGTGAAAACACATCCATGGATGCTGGTAGCTGTCTTACCTTAGCTCAGACCATGTGCTGACCACCAGATCTCTTGACTGTAAATAATAATGCTGGTGTTGTATGAAGGCTAAATAACTTTTATTTGCTGACTTCATCTTTAGGCTATTCTTGAGTCACTTCTTTCTCAAACTGTTTAATTCGCCTTTGGCACTGCAGAAACAGTGCAGATATATGGTAACATCTAGCACCTTCTCTTTGATAAATGTGGCTGAAGAATGCAGTTCTATCTTCAAGCCTCTTGTCAACCTTGTACAGCTTTCAGTGCTGAGAGTAGGAAGCCAGAAGCTTCTGCTGAATTCTCAGTCCTGTTGGTACACCAGTGTGATTGACCTTACTCCTAAAACTAGGAACACAAGCATAATGGTTGTTGTACTGATACTTTCTTATCTTAAAATTGTTGCTTCAGTATGAGCTTTGCCTGCAACTAAGAATTTTGTTTTAGAATTGTCATTTCTCACTTTACACTGAAAGTACATGGACTTTACAGTTGAATGGAAAGTTCTGTTTCAAAGAATAAACCAGCCTCTCTCTTCTTTCCTTTCTATTTCGTAGTTAAATTTAGTTCCTACAGGATGATCCTATTAAAAGGCAGAACTTCAGCTTTAAAGTTTTTCTAGTGATGTACTGAGTTCTCAGAGCATTGTGAAAGATGGGCTTAAGGGCTGATCTGTAGACTCAAGGGCCCAGAATCTTCTGGAGCAGTAACAGCTTGATCTTTCTAGAGTGACAACCGTGGGAGTCCCACCACTTCTGTAAGAAGCGTTTTCTGTTCCATGTGGTTTGTGTGGGGAATAATCCTGATGTGTAGTTTAAACTTTCTTTGCTGCAATTAAACCCTGTAATGTTTGTGCTGTGCTTTCAACTAACAGGTGTGAGAACAAATTTTCTTCTCCTTCGCAGTTGCTCTGAACTATGTGAAGACTTTCATGCCTTTTAAATGCTTCATTTTCCTACTTAGTAATTCTGATTATTGGAAAAAAAGTTGGAATATGACATGTCTCCTGGTGGTCTTACCTTGACTTTGGTAGGCTTGTATCCTTCTGGAGAGTTGGTATCCAAAACTGGCCTAAAATCTAAGTGAAGGCTGATTACAGGAAGTTAGTGTGCGTGCCTCCTGTGTCAGGAGTACTGAAAGCCAACACCTTTGCAAGAGCTTTACTTTTTAACTTCTGTTTGGATTCTCTTCTGCAGAACTGTAGTCAGCTGCTCATCCCACGTTTTGTACTTGTGCAGCTGGTTGTTGCTACCGGAGTGTAATACTTTGTGCTTATCCTTATGGAATTGCATCCGTTTTGTTTCAGACCACTGCTGCAACTGGGCATGATCTTCCCCAGCTCTGTTCCTGCTGTCCAGAGTGCTTGCAGATCATCTGCAGGTACAAAGACAGCCTGTACTCCACTGCCCAGGTCATGGATTAACGTGTCCTATAACACCCTCGGAGGAGACCCCCGGAGACCCATTTGATGCATTCTTCCACTGAACCCCGGAGAGCCCCGTGTACAAAGCAGTTACCAGTGGTGGTCTGCTTTGGATAAGCTGTGTTCTCACAAAACCGTCATGCAAAGCTCTACCCATTCTGTAATATGATCACACCTTCTGTGTTTTTTCTGTATGAGGGCTGTTAATTTTTTTGAGAAGGGATTTTTGTCTGACACAAGCTTCTGGAAGGGTCATCCGTGTTGGCTTGCTGCTGTCTAGGTAGTGATAAATAGATGATTCTGCTTTGCTTTGGTTTTCCTCTGAGGTGTTGAGCATGCATTGTTTTCGTGTTCTTCAGCCAGGTGCTTAGGCCTTTTTGATCTTCTGCATCATTGCTGTTCTTAAAGTTAATGAAAACACCAGTCAGTGATACTGAGAGAGAGAGAAATGTCTGAGGTGGTCTAGTGAGAATTTTCTATTTTGCTGCCTTCGGTGGGGGGGGGAAAAACAGTGCGGTGTTCTTCACGTGTTCCTCCTCTTGTTGCTGATGTTGGTCTGCAGTTTGACTGAAAAACTGAAACCTCAGCTATGTCACGAACAATGATGTTACTATTCCTCCTTCAACAGTAGTAGCTGGAAAAAAGGCATCTGTTCAGCAGCCCCTGGGTGCCAAGCTGATACCTAGCAGTTCCAAAGCCAGTGTTGTTTTTTCTACTAAAAGGCATTTGTCTGTATGCTTGAAAGGCTGCCAGCTTTCACGAACGCGGTTTCTGGTAGAGCAGAACTCTCCAGAATAAAGTTTGTGTTTGGCATATGCTTGTCCTGATTAATGGCAGTGGGAGGATGCGCTTTTGAGTATGACGTGAGACTTTGGATGTGGCTTGGACTTCCCTTTAAAAAAGAGGTAACTTGAAACTTCAAGTATTTGGAGAGCTGAATAAATTCTCATCTTTTAAATTTAGATCAATTTCTGTTGCATGAAAACTGTTGTTGGAAACCCTAAATTGGAACACGAGCTTTTGAAGGAAATAAGTGTGTGTTGTAGAATTTCTTTATGGAGACATGGAAGCAATTTTTACCAATCAAGGCAGTTTGAATGTTTAAGCTAGTTGTCTGTCGTAGTCTCTGGACTGTAATTGAGCCTCTCTGTCCTGGGGAATACCTCGCCAGGTATTCAACTCTCACCAGAGACAGGAATAGGAGTGCCTGGAGTACCTCCTGGATTCTCCTCCTCCAGTTCAGCATCCGGGACATCCCCTTTCTGGCTGGCTGCAGGCTCCACTGTGTCAGTGTGCCAGCAGCGTGACCTCCTGGACCCAGCTGTCTGCCAGGGAGGGGACCCGAGGAATCTGCTTTTCTGGTCCAGGCTGCCCCTGCATTTGGTTGGGGCAGTGCCTGCAGGACTTGGGGTGTTTCAGTGGTGGCACAGCAACATGCTAGATTCTGATGCTTCTGTAAGACATTTTCCCAATTGTTTCTGCAAACTAAAAGGAGTTTTCAATAATTCTCTAAGCTTTTACTGTTTGTGATTAAAAATAGATGCCCCAACAGTCTGAAACTCTAGTGATTAGTTCAGACCTGCACATAGGGCACCATTCACGTTTCCTCTGTGGATTTGCTTTTCCTGTTCAGGTAGCACCCCCCTGGTTAACATCCTGCTAAAATACAGCTACTGAGTAGAAAATGCTCTCTTAATTGTAGTGCAAAAGCCATTGCAGCAGCAGAGGGTGTAGATGAGAATTTAACAGGGAGAACTTTTTCATACCTTTCCAGATCCTTGCTTAAGAATAGTACAAGAATCTATAGCATATAGGGTATCAGTGTAAAAATAGATGGTGTGGAATACATGCTGTGTGGTTATAGACCACATCGTTTGGTACCTAACAATAGCTACAGGGTTTTACATGCTGCAAGAAATTTATCTTGGAAGTTAAATGTCTTTCTATTTGCAGTCACTTTCTGAGGAAGAGGTTTTTACATACTTCTCAGAGACAACTGAGTCAGAAAGAAGAGCTCGGGGCCCATCCTTCCCTTCGACGAAGGAATGCGCTCTTGATCCGCAGATGCCAATTGCTCTCCATATGTTAAGTCCCTGGATCACTCAAATGTCCTTTAGATATTGGGTTGCTCTTCCTATAATTAGTTGTATTTAGTTGTCACTCAGTGACAGTGTGCGGTACTTCTTGTGGAAACGCAGGGTATTTATCAGCTTGATCAAGCAACTTCTGTAGCAGGTTTTAAGCTAAATTCCAGACTTACGTGAAGAATTACGGTTTTTTGAAGGGTAGAGAAATGAAGATGGGAGGGGGAGTGACAAACAAGTGATTCCTGATCATTGCTGATTCACAAATATCATTATCTTCGCAAGTTTTTGGTATACATCTCCCATGGGAATCAAATTACTTCAGATACTGTTTTGCTGTGGTGCAGCTTCTGTGATTGTTTTTTTGTTTTGTTTTATTCTAGGATTTCAACTATACAATAATTGTACTTAAATGGAAGTATTCTTGCCATAAACTTGCCAAAAAAAAAAAAAGATGGGCACCTCTGCTTCTAAGTGGTATAAACTTCTGGTTTTAAAACTGGCTCAGAAGGAACTCCAACTAAGACTTGCTTTTCTGAAGATTTTCCAGCTAAGCCGTTGCATTCTTCTAGGGCTGGTCCAGCTGCAGCAGGGTAAGGGTGCGCTGCAGTACTGGTATCAGCAGTTCCTAAGCTAAGTGTAACGTTCTGATATGGCTGCTGGCAGCAGAAAATGTTGCCTTTGTGCTTCATCCAGGATCTTGTAACAGTAAGTGTTCAGATGAGGCCGTGGAGAATTAACATCTTCAAATTACACTTCGGTGTAGTTGTTGCCTATGGGGCAAACACGTCCTGAACAAGGAGGGTCAGGCTGTCTTGGCTCTGTGCTGCTGACAGGAGTTGTGCGGTTTTCAACAAGGTTACGGAGCCTGTGCTGAAGGCTCGAGAACCAGGGTGCTGGCTAGAGCTCTGCCATTTACCATGTGGAAGGTGCTTCCAGACAGCAGTTGCCCTGTTGCACATCAAGCAAGGGAAGTACAGGGATGTCTGATAACCCCTTACTAAGTTAGGGATACTCAGTTTTCAGCTGGTCTGGTTTTCAGTTGTAACTTAGTCTGCCGTAGCTTGAATGTGACATATTTAGCTCTGGCTTCTGGGTCCCCTTGGAGAACCCGGGTGTGTTGAAAGTAAAGTGGGGTGCTCAGAAGAATGGACGGGGTACTGTTCACAGAGACGTTTTCTTTTTGACTCAGTATGTCCCTAATGGAAACCCACAGAAACCGTAAGGCCTTTCAGTCGTTAAACTGTTCTTTAGGCATTCTGTGAAGTCTGCAAACCTTTGGACATAAATTTAACCTGTCTGGACAGCTAATTACTTTGTAATGAAGGTTGAATAAGAGAGTTAATATTTTTATTACGTACCCATTTTCAATATGTCTGTTTGATTCTTGGATCTCATAGGAATCCGTCAACCGCGTTCTACCAAGCGTTCCATTTCAGCAAGTTACGCGAGTCAAAGACCTTCTGGGATAGGTATGAATGCTTACGTATGGAATGCATACATGCTGAAGTATGCATGATCAGCTTTGCTCTGCCCCACTTCCTCGGCATTTTTGTTTGCACAGAACTGCTGCTTGTGTTTAGAGCTTCGTATTGGGCTTCTGCAGCCTGAAGGTCTGAGAGCGGTCATGGAAGTATAGTGTTCGTACTGAAACCTAAGACTAAAGAAGTCTAAAATACGTGACATGGCATTTTTTCTTGTCCTCCTTCCATCATGCATGTATCATACATAATGTGTAAGCTGAAAGAGTTTAATGCTAGTCAGCTACTAGCTGGCCTTCACTAGAATATTTACAGCTTCCTTTTCCAAAAATAAAAAAAGGAAATTTTTTGGAATTGGGGCTGTTGAGTCCAATATCAGAAAACAAGTTGTGAAAGTGTTATATTTAAACACGCTTTTCACAAAGTTAAAATCTTTCAGTCTCTAAACCTGGAAAGGGAGCTCTCTGGCTTGCCTTCATTCTGCTTCAGTAAAGCTCTGTGGGGAACAAACATTTGTGAACCGTGGCAAGTTACGAGGATGGAGTAAATCTACAAAGTTAGCATTGAACTCACGGCAAGAAACTGCGGTGCAGCACAGTCATATCTGCTGCAGGTATGACTTGCCAGAGACACATTACTAATTCATCACCGCCCTGTAATGATTTTCAAGGGGGGTTTTGTCAGCATTAAGTTGAACTAGTGATGATGTGATTCCATGCCTTGTGGTGCTCTGGCTTGTTACAATACTTCTGCTTAACAAGCTCTGTAGAATGTAAGTTTTGTTTAGCTGTTGAAGTACTGATAACTTCCCTCACTGTGCTGGCTGTATTTGACTTGAGAGGCTTTTCAACTTAAGTCCTTTAAAGTTTGCTTGGCAACAATTTGTGTACTGAAAAACAATGATGTTTTGAAGTAATGCTAATGCATCCTGCTTTTCTGAATATTTTTGGTTCCTCAAGTGCTAGCAGTAGGCTATGTTGGAAAAGCACGTCTTCTTTTTCTAGCAGGAACTTGGATGAATTTGCATTTTTGCTTTAAGCTCTGGGTGATGCCACTTTCCTGTGTTTATGGGACAAAGTTGGTATTGAGGTTCCAAGGACTTTGTTGTGTAACTGGAACAAACTTCAGGGCTTCGAATACAAATTTGGTACATGGACCAAAAGCTCCCTTTAAGGTCTAGCCTTCATCTGCTTCTCTATTCTCATGTCTCTTCAAACAATTTTTAAACTTGAAATTTTAAACTTGAGGATGAGGAATTTAGGGATTAAAAAACAATCCTACAAACCCTCTACAATCAAATAATTAACAATTAAGACTTCTCAAATCAGAGGTTCCTATAGAGTGTCCGCAGCAAGCACTGGAAGCGCGGGATATAGAAGACCGTGAAATTTGGGTGGCAGAATGTCAGCAGCTTCCTTTCAAGAGTCTTGCGTCTTTCCTGTTGAACATTTTGTGGTGAAGCAAGTATTTTTAAAACATGGAATCAAATCCATCAGGATGGATGCAAGTTTTAAGCAGGGTTTGGCAGGTTTTGCATTTATACCCCAGTTAGTAGGTTTTCTTAGGGTCCTGTGACGCAGTTTTGCTTGCCTGGATGACTGAACTGAAAGGCTTCCAGCAGTAAACCTGCCAGGCAAGCCTAGTGGAGGGGCTGACAGGGCAGGGCAGAGCCAGCACAGCCGGTGCTGGGGAGCGTCCCCCGGCAGGGGCACAGTGCATCGGGGTGGCGCGGCCCTCCAGCAAGGTGCCCCCTGGCAGTGGCAGGACCATTGCTCGTTGTTGCTGAGGCGTCTGCAGGGTGCTGGCAGGGGATTTCCCTGCATAGCGTTTTCACACAGGCGCTGCTCAAGGCACAGGTCTCACGGGTCTCTCTTTTCAGCCAGCAAAGTTAAGGTTACTGGGGGACAATGAGGGGAGTAACAGCTTCTTGGCATGCTCTCGAGGGTCTGGGTGACAGCTCTGCTGTGCCTGGGTTGCCTTTGTGTAGTGCTAGTGCCACAGGAGCTTTAGGTGGATTTGTCTGAAACACGGCCGCTGGTGGTAAACCTGAGTTTAAAGCAGTAGGATTTATGATTCATTGCACTTTTGTCTGAAGCACTGAGCCTTCACCGTGTGAATTAACTCATACAGTGGGGATTCTCTCCCCACACTAGCACTCAGGTAGGTGTATTCCAAGTGGTGCTGTGAACACCTTTCTCCTTACGTAAGTGTGATGAATTAGGCAGCACCTCTTCAGGTGAAGGATTTTGCTGAACTTCCCTATTTGGTGTCTTTCTGTTAAATGAGGTGCTCTTCCTGTAGACAGGAAATTCCGGAGTTATACATCTCACTTCTTCATTGTGGCCTTACCTAGAGCTTCTTTTGGGGGTGAAGCTTTTCCAGTTTGAATTTAGAAGCATTAGAAGAGCCTTAGGATGAGGCTGACTGTTCTTGGTGCTTCACGCACAATGTGACTGTCTTCACGCAGAGGGA
>NW_010412863.1:0-6064 GCF_000710305.1 Buceros rhinoceros silvestris | reverse complement strand
GCGTTTGGTTCATTGGAGTAACTCAATTGTACCAAAACTATGAAGGAGTTGCTCTTTTCTTCGATGTCAGGAAACCCCCAAGCCTAAAACAATTCGAATGTCTTGTATTTCCCCAGAAATATCCTGTCTCCTATGGAGCTCATGTGTCCTTCTAAGATCAATTCCGATGTTGTGTTGAGTAATTGATCATCAGAGAGTCGTGTAAAACTGAAGAAAACGGCACATGCCACATGGCAGCAAGTACACTCTGTTTGAGGAAAGAGCTGGCCAACCGGGAGCTTGGGGAGGCTCCGGTAATCCTGAGGCTGCGAATTTGTGGCCTTGTGTGGCTTTGGCAAAGAACAGCGCTGGGCATCTGAGACACTTGCACAGATACTCTTTCTGTAGAGCAGAACAAAGTCCCAGTCTCAGGTTTAGCTAGAAGCGTGTTGGCGAAGGGTGGGCGGTTAGGCTGTAGGGATGCAGATCCCACTATGGAGTGTGCCGTCTGCTTTGATTTTGGTCCCCTTTATCTCTTCAAAGCTGCCTCACCTGACTTAGAGCTGTGACAGCTCCTGACAGGCTGTGTCAGGGACTCTGAGCAGTCTGGCGAATTTCAGCGACTCGTGAGCACAGATATCTTGGACAGTTTCAGATAGATCTGAAACACATTAATCCAAAATGGGAAGGAATACTTAACCTTGTCATGAATTAAACTAGGTGTTATTCTGAGGAGGTTTACTGTGATTGTGGCTTGGAAGAGGCTCAGGAGGCAGTAAGTCACTGGGACGAATTTCTTGTGAAATGGGTGTTTAGCACTTCTGGTTTGGAGTGCCAGCTTTGTCTGGTTTGGACATAGTGGGTACTCCCTCAGTCTGAAGAGCTGGTTCCCTCCACCTGTAAATGCTCGGTGCTGGGCACGACCAATGCTTGCGAGCTCTGATATAATGGACTTCTCTCGATAGTGTCGTGTTACTTCCATAGTTGCCCTTTTGTTTCACCAATGTAACTCGCACTGCTGAGCACAGGGCCAATACTCGTTTTAAAAAGTCTTCAGTGTTTTTTTCCTTAACACTTGGTTTCAGTGAGTGTTACACATTTTCAGAGAGGCGAGTTTCCAAGCATGACCTCACGTTTTTCCCCGCGTTAACTTTTTTAACCGTAGCTGCACGCTGCTGATAACGCTCCCCCAGTGAGGAGAGTTGCTATCAGCAGTTATCACTGGCAGGCTGGTCACTGCTCCAAGAACTGCCGCCTTACGCCAGGCACGGAGCTGCGGGGTGGGATGGGACCGCTGATACCCCCTGTGGGAGGGCTGGTGTGAAGAGAGAGCGGGACAGACAGGGCGAACGGGGGCACCCCCAGCCCCCAAAACTCCCATTCCAGGGACTTAGCAGTGAACAGCTGGCTCATGCCTGCATGGTGACTTGAAAACAGGCCACAAATAGTGGGGCCTGGGTTGCTGCAGCCCAGGATTTGTTCCAGCCAGCGAGTCCACATCCTTACAGCCATGACAGAGATGTCTTGTTGGGCTGTTCTGCACTAGGGTGTCTTTGGAACAAGCCTGACCCCAACCGTAACCACCTAACTGCAGTGTGTTCCTTAGGTGTGATCTAGCGAGATTTCCTTGAGACCGAGTCGCTGTGGTTGCGGAGCTCGGGGCTTTGGTCGTGTCTTGCTCTTCTGTTGAGGTACTGCCCCTCCGCGGGGAAGCTGTAAATGCAGCACTGACCCAGGGATGCTGTACGTGGAGAGCAGCCTTCCGGTGAAGCCACAGAACAATACTGTACAGGCTTTTTCTTCAGCGCTTCATAAAAGCGGTTTAGCAGAAACACAGCTAGAGGAGAGGACCCCACGGGTATCCCGTCACTCCCTGTTTTCCCTAGTGAAGAAAGCTGGAAAAGGAGGCAAGGAATCCAGGCAGCTAATGGACAGTTTATTCCCGTGCCTTTTGCCTTATGGGTGTCACGAGCATGGTCTGAGGAACTGCAGGCTGAAGGAGCAGTGTCTCCTATGAGTGCTGCGCTGGGCAACACAGCGGGGAGAACAAGACCTCCAGCTGCGTGCGCAGCTGATGAGTCTGAAGCTTTAGCCTCTCACCGAAGGCGTGTTCCACTGCGGGTGCCAGTGGTGCACGATTTTAGTCCAGCAGTACAGTAATGCTCACAAGTTTTCTCCTTGTATTTGCAGCGCGTCTGGTGCAAGTGTTGTTGCCATTGACAACAAAATAGAACAGGCGATGGTAAGTAAAAATAAGTTGTTATTTCTGCTAGCATTAGTGGCTCATCACCGAGCACGTTTCCAGCTGCGGTGTGTTACTGCAAGTCTGTACCATCCCTTCTGAAAATCCTGTGGAAGAAGGATGTTCTGTATCAGCCATGGGATGACCACAAACCAGGATGGCCTTGACTGTTGGCCCAGAAGTTTTGTTGTCAAATTAATTTTCTTACAAATTTCTGTGAGCTGATTGAACTTAAAGGGTGCTGAAAATAAAGAGCACGTTTATGTCTCTTACTTTAGCAAAGTTCGTCAGTAGTTTTTCTTAATTGTCACTTAGCCTGTGCCATCCGTGACGCTTTGTTGGCTTCAATTACAACTGTTGGATTTTTGCCTCTGCTGATGTAGAGGCTTTCTCGTGCCTTGGTTCTTGTGCTTCTTGGTGCTTGGGGCTGTGCCACGCAGACTCCTGCCCCCAGGTCAAAGCTTCGGAGCTGATGCTTCGTTCTGCATAGCTGGGACATAACGCAAGTCCCCGACTTCAGCATAACTGAGGTGACTAGAACCTCGTGCTGAATGCTGGAAACGGAGTGTTTGATGTCGGAGCACTTGACAGTGGATTACAGAGCTGGGTGGTTTGCTCCTGGAGGCTGATTTATTTGGATATTTTGGTGACGAGTGCTCACTTCAGCGAAAGAGTGACGTAGTGAATTGACGGGGGCTGGGGTGGAGCAGAACGGTCCTTTCACATGGTCTAAGTGCTGTCTTGTTCTTCGCAGGATCTAGTGAAAAGCCATTTGATGTATGCAGTAAGAGAAGAAGTGGAAGTCCTGAAGGAACAAATAAAGGAATTAGTTGAAAGAAACTCTTTACTTGAACGAGAAAACGCACTGTTAAAATCTCTGTCAAACAACGATCAGTTATCCCAGCTGTCAACCCAACAGGCCAACCCTAGTAGCACTTCCCAGGCACAAGCAACGACAGCACAGCCTCCGCAGCCAACGCAACCTCCGCAGCAGCCGAATGTCTCCTCAGCGTAACGCTTCCCTGCCGCTGTCGGGAGCAGCCCCCAAGAGCGCCTGTCCTCTGCGCTGCTGGCGTTCTCTCCACCTCCCCCGAGCGCGGGTAGCCATGCTTCTGTCCTGTGTTTGGCCTTCTCAGTATTAGACAATCACTTTACGAGAGCTGTCCCTCCCCGTGCAGGGCCATCGTGCAGCGCAGTCAGTGTCCGTGACGCCAGCAGCGCACCAGGAAGGCGAAGGAGCCCTTTGCTTGGTGTGCAGGAGTGGGGTCCTCCAGCTTTGGTGGCTCCCCAGGTTTCCATTTTCCGCCGGTTGCTTCAAGCCTCGCTCTCTGGTCAGAGGAGACCGTTCTCTCCAGAGCCACTGTTCTTTCAATACGAGTAACATTTGCCTACGTTAGTTTCATTTATTTGTTTTATTTATTACAGGGCTGCTATTTTCATAATGTACATGAACAATGTCACAGAACTTTTTTTAATTTTTTTTAATAAATGTATGTATCAGTAAAACGATAGATGGGATTGCGTTTAATAGATAAAATGTTTAGGCAATAATTGAACAAAAGAATCCTGGCATATTTCTAACACTAATGGCAATTGACCTTTGGTATTTATTTACGGTAGTAAAGGTCCAGCGTGAATGTAAATTTTGTATAGAGTGTAAGTATGAAGACCATAGTGCATCTGTACAGGTAGTCACCAGTTCTTGTGAAATAATAAATAAGTGATGGGCTATTTTGATGAAGAAAACTTTGCTCATTTCTGTTTCTACTTTCTGATAGAGAGAAATTGCCATGATTCCTCTGCTTTCTGACATTTCGTATAATTTTCTTTTTTTGGGTGGGAATAAAAAGCTGTGAAATTGTTCAACCTACTTTGTAACCAAAGAAGCAAAGCTGTGTAATTGAGGTTTGTTTTTTTCTTTTTACTTTATAATGCACATTCTTTATGTATTTTTATTTAGTGTTTTCTCATTCACAACTTTCTTTGCTGTCTAGCATGATCTGCATGACCTGTAATCTCTGAACCACTTCCGTACCTCATGTTTTTATCCAGCACTCTTATTGTAATGTGTAATAGTCTGTGAACAATGTCCAATAAAAGAGAAAGAACAGCTGGTGTCAGTGGAGCTGGGCTAGTGTGCTACGCACTAGTTGTTTAAAACATAAATGAAGTGAGCCATCTTTTGTTCATTTAAAATGGTGTTTTGAATTTCGTATGCAGAAAATGTTTTGTTACATTGCAGATTTTAATGTATTTAATAAATGCAACATGCAGATTAAGTGCAGTGTATACTGAGTATTTAAATTAAAAATGTACATTTCATAAATACAGTTTCAAGAGAGACCATCATTTGTGTAAACTAACGCAGTGTGTCAAACTGATGTATAAATCTATATATTTTAACACACTTTCTGAATTAAACTGCAGTTTTGTTGAATGTTTTTTGGCTGTAGATGTTGTTACAGTGTAAGCAAATGCAGTCAGGCTTTTCTCCTTAACAAAATGGAGAAAGGCGGCTTCAGTGCGCTGCTGATGGGGCGATGCTGCAGCTGTAACCACCTCTGCAGCAGCCTTCGTTCCTCAAAGCAAAGGATGATCCTGGTGCTGCTGATGACCCTGCGTCAGCCAACACCTGGCTGTGTGCGGTGGGGGGGGTGTTGAACCCAAGAGCTGCCCTCTGGGAAGCCCCCACGAGCAGAGGCCATGCTGCGTGCCCTCTCGGGGTCCTGAGCTATCACCCTGGTGCACCGCAGCCCAGCTCCCACCTGGGCCGAGGCTGTTGTGCTGAGTCGCTGCATGTGTCTGCGCCGGTGTCTCACTGACCTCGTGGATGTCTTGCTCTGATCAGGTTTGTGTGCTGGGCAAAGCAGAACAGAAGCAGCAGCTCTGGAAACTGCAAGTTGTGGTGCATGGAGGTCTCCAGGCTGCAGCTGTGTCCTGTCTTCCAGAACCGCGGAGCATTGCACTGAGCGGGTAAGCATCGGTTTGCAGCGCAGTGCGGAACAGCTGCCTGCACATGCCTGTGAGAGATTAAACCCTTTGAGGAGGGAGTGCTGTAACTTGTCCATTCATTCTTCAGGAGCAGAGTAGGAGGCGTTTGAAGTGTGGCTGGAGTTGCTAATGTCCTGCTGCTTGGGGGAGCAGCTCCAAGGGACAGTCCAAAGGCCTGCTGCATGCCGCGGAGCTGGTGGCTCCATCACCTCTCCTGCTCGGGTAAGGCTGGTGACGGTGCGGTGCGGAGCTGTCTTTGTATGAGCTCTGCCGTGCAGCAACAGTTTCCTCCACGTACAGGTGCGTGTTCAGGAGAGGCTTTTTCTGTGAAAGAAAAGGGCGTTTAGTACATCTGCCGAAAGTGGAGGATGGAACAAAGACTGAACCCATCCCGTCAGGAACCCTGGGTTTGCTTCGCTCTGCTCCTGCTGGGTCCGGGCTTGGTTTTCTCGGGGGGGTAAGTAGTGCTCAGCTCCAGGTGCTGGCTCGGCTTGCTTGCAGTGGCAGCAGAGGGTGTGACTTGCTGCTGCCTCTCCCCAGGGGTGTCCTGAGGCTGCTGCCCGGTGGAGAAGGGAGTCACGGTCACTCAGCGTGAGATCATCTCGAGGTCATTAAACATTTGGTTTGGGGGGGGGGAGGCTCGTTGACAAGTGATTGTGTTGCTGGAGGGGAATGAACTGTGTAAAGGCTTCACCTCCTCTCCTGCTGCCACTGCTGGAGGCAACGCACGGGGCTGGTCAGGGCCTATCCCTCCTCAGAAAGAGCTTTGCCCTTCAGCAGCAACTTTGCAGCGTCTCGTAGCCTCAGGGGAGCAGCCCGTCGGTCCGCTGAGGGACAGTCTGCGCCAGCTCT
>NW_010412862.1:0-1949 GCF_000710305.1 Buceros rhinoceros silvestris | reverse complement strand
GGGTGCGCCCCCTTCTTCTCCTTGCTGATGAACGGTCCTTCCAGGTGGGCCCCTGCCCAAACAGTGACACAAAGCCATGACCGTCCCTCTCCACGCCAAGGACCAAGAAACCCGCGGTGTCTACCCTGCCCCACTGGAGCTCTTGCCACTCTCCTGCAGCAAAGCACATGGCTCAGGTGAATCTGAGCTCAGCGCAGCAGAAAATGCAGCGCTAGCAACTGGCCAGCACCCCACCCCCACCCGTCACTGCCACTGCCACCACTCCATGGGGCCCAAAGGGCCAGAGTGGGGTGTGTACGATAGTAGAGGCCTTGGCAAAGGCCAGGCCCTGGCTGAGGGAGAAAGCGGGCCTGTGCCCTCCTCTGCAGCCCCCCTGTCGGGACAGTTCCAGCTCCCATCTGTGCTGTCCCCACAGCGCAGAGTGAACGAGACAACTGACCAGAGCGGACGGTGAGGGACAAAACCACTTACCCAGGATACCTGCTCCATGGGCACCACCATTTCTTATACTGATCTGAGGGAGAACCTAGAGAAGGGGGTTTGTCAGACACAGCCCCCAGCCTGCCAAAACGAGCCCAGACCTCGGGCGTGCAGAGCTTTGGGGCTGGGCCGCTTGGGACCACCAGCCAAGCAGCCTGCAAAGAACAAGCCAGCACAAGGCTCGGCGAGCAGAGCTGGCCTGGGAACACAGCTGGCGCCACGGGCTAAAGGCTGAGGGCAAGAACTCGAAGGGCAGAGTCCAGCTCCTCCTGCCCTTGGCCTTTCCACCAAGGCAGCTCTGCAGAGCCAGCCTCAGCCCTCCCACCTCTCGAACCAGCCTCAGCTCTTGACCACCCTGCAGATGAGGGGGAAGAAAGTCACTCACCTGGTGGTACACAGAGGGAGGAGAGGTCACCAGGGTGGGACAGAAGGAGGTCACTCCATGGGAGAGGATCTTCTGACCGACCAGGTCAAGCCCTGGTTTGAAGTCATCTGTGGCCAGGGAGAAGTCCACCCCAAAGCCTCCTGCACCGTGAACAAAACAGAGGCGAAACTGCAGCTTCCCCAGTGGACGTTCTCCTACCCGAAAACACCGAGGAAATGTTTTGTGGGAGTGGAGTGAGCTGCTCCGTTTGTACAGCACCGACCAGAGCAACGGGCTGCACCCACACTGCTCCTGCCCTACACTCATGAGGCTCCGCGACGACAAACCCAACCAATGCCGCCCTGAAGGGCCTTTCCCCCCAGCACCGCAACGCTTTGCAAGCACCAGCTTTTCATTTTGATGCAGGGCAAAATCGGAGGATTCCCCACTGAAGAGAGGGCCTGACTCCAACAAAAGCTACCATGGAACAAGCCCCTCTTTACCCTCAGGAAAGAGCTCCTGCACGTGTGTTCCCTTGAGAAGCCTCGCTCTGTCCTCCCCGTGCCCCGGAAAGGGCAGGGCAGGCATCCTGCCAGGGCCAGGATAAAACCCTGACAGAAACCAGAGGAAGAGGAGGGCTGGGCCGAAAAGCCCACCGAGCCAAAGCGGATCAATTATGTGACAGCAGCAACCGCGGGCAGAATCGATCATCATTAGTTTGGTGGTTTACATGTTCCTCAGGCAGCTGAAACACGCTTGGTCGCGGGCAGCACCCACACAGCAGGTGTGAAGATCCAGGACGGACAAACGCGGGACCCCCCATGCCCCTGCAAGTGCAGGTGGCTCCACCGTACCGTTGATCTGGACGTCGATGAAGCCGGGAGCGATGATGCTGTCCTTGCAGTCCAGCTGGATGTCGGCAGAGCCCTTCTCGTCAAAGAAGAGTTTCTCCGGGTTGAGTATCTTCCCCTCTCGCACCCACAGGTCCTCCCTGAAGGGACACACACCGGGCTCCTGTGCCAGCTGCGGGGGAGCACACGGCAGCAGGTGGCCCCAGTGACAGGGGTGGCCTCGGGCAGAGCAGACCCCCCGGCAGCCTCCTCCG
>NW_010412861.1:2270-2525 GCF_000710305.1 Buceros rhinoceros silvestris | reverse complement strand
CCCTCACCGGCCGACAGTGGAGCCTGGCTGACCGAGGATGATGAGGAGGCGTGGGTCTGACTGACCCTCCACCCCGCGGGTCTGGCCTCCGCCCCATTTCAGCGGGTATGGTCCCCTCACTCCTCTGAAGGTGGGAGCGATGAGCTGTGGTGCCCGAGGTCAGCGTGGGCAGCACGATGGAGTTGTCCCCAGGCCATCTGGGGTGTCCTCTCCCTTGCTCTTCCGCCCTGCCCCCCCTCCTTCCCCAGGGGATTG
>NW_010412861.1:1120-1754 GCF_000710305.1 Buceros rhinoceros silvestris | reverse complement strand
GTTCCCGACCATCCTCCCAAGAGCCCCACAGGGGCCACAGGAGCCCTGTGGTCCAGGCGGGGATGAGGCCAGCAAGGGCAAGCGCTGGGGCCGTGTGCGTGCCAGACCCACTGTCAAACATCCTGCGTTTGCAGGGGAGAGGCACAAATACCCCCACGCAGGACCATCGGTCGTGCAGAAGGGCTGCGAGAGCGGCAGTGGGGTGGGCAGCAAGCGGGCAAAGAGCAGCGAAGCGGGTACAGACCGAGGGGGTATAGACCTGATTTTTAATTCGGTTTCAGAGAAGGAGGTGCAGGGTGTTACAGGCGGTGTAGACACCGTGGGGATCGCCAACCAGAGTGTCCAGGGGGAAAGGGAAGCCAAGACCAGGCAACCAGGACACTCACCGGGGCAGGAGGAAGAGAAGGAACATCGTCGCCGGGGCTGGACTGGAGCCGGGCATCGCCTCTGCGGCACCTCGTGCAGGGGGCAGGAACCCAGCACTGCCCTGGGGACACCCTCAGCCTGTGCCCAGCTCAGGAGCAGGTTATTTTAGGGTGGTGTTGGGCGAGCGATAACACACTGTACAAAGGGTGTGAGTAGGGCTAAGGCGCGGGTCGCTCGTGGCTGATGCGGTGCCCGGGGGGCCAGTTCG
>NW_010412861.1:0-995 GCF_000710305.1 Buceros rhinoceros silvestris | reverse complement strand
CGGCCGGACCTCCCTGCCCCGCTTCCCCGCCTGCACCCGGTGGGCACCACATCCTACCCCCTCCCGGGCTTTTGGGAAAGTAGCTCGTTGTAGCCCTCGGTCTCTCGGGCACGGGGAGATGCCGTCGAAGCAGTGAGAGTTGTTATTACTAATATAACTTTCTCTGTCTATAAAGTACAATAGAATATAACAATCATATTTATAACCTTTTTTCTTTTTTCCAAAATACTAAAGAGATGCTATAAAAACCGGTAACTAATTGTGCTATAAACTGCAGGCTACAGGGCTGTAACAAACACTGTATTGGCTTAGTCGTTGATATGTGTACGTCGGAGCAGTTATAAATGCTTTATTAATAGCATTTACCAAGGAGTTTCCTTCCCAAACACTTTGGAGGGATAAAGCCAGCCAGGGACCGACAACGTGGACTTACACGGGTTGCTAAATCCTGGCGAGATGAGGTCAGGGGGTTTTGCCGTGAAGGCGAGGGATGGTGCTGAGCGCCACTGCCCTGCCCCAGCTGGGGCTCTCGCAGCCTCCTGAGATGGCCCCGAGTCCTCCCATCACCTTTTCTCTTTTGTTTTTCCTTTTTTTTCTTTTTTTTTTTTTCTGGAGGAAAGGGGCCAGGGTTTGGTGGGCTGGAAGGCAGGAGGGTGACCCACAGCCCCATGGCACTGGGGCCACAGGGCAGCGCGTGGCCGGCAGCAGGGATGGGGCGGTCAGTGAACGGCACCGTGCTGGAGCTCGGCTGGACCTGCTCTTCGTAGGAAGCGTTACCGAGAGCACCGACAGCACCGCCGTGCTTCTGCGAGGCAGGAACCTGCTGCAGGGGAAGGGATGGGGCTGGCGGCTCTTCGCTTTCCTGCCCAGCATGGCGCTGGGCACCTGCAGCCCCTCCTTAACCAGAACCACCGAGGTGGTTTTGCTGAAGGATGGACCAGCCTCAGATTCTGCCTCGGCAGGTGAGGCCGGAGCTCCCCCGAGTCCCAGAGGGA
>NW_010412860.1:0-451 GCF_000710305.1 Buceros rhinoceros silvestris | reverse complement strand
TGCAGCCGAAGCTGCGCAGCAGTCACGAGGGTCTCGGTTCAGGGTGCGTCGTCTTGCATGAAAAGCATGAGCCATATTTGACCGTATCAGATGCGGAACCGATCTGATGGGGCGATATTTTGCACTTTCTGTACTGTACTATATAATACAAGTCTGAGTTTATGCAAAAGAATCAACATTCTGGTTTTCCTCTGAACTTTTAACCCAGAGAAAGAACACGAGTCACGAGGGTCTCGGTTCAGGGTGCGTCGTCTTGCATGAAAAGCATGAGCCATATTTGACCGTATCAGATGCGGAACCGATCTGATGGGGCGATATTTTGCACTTTCTGTACTGTACTATATAATACAAGTCTGAGTTTATGCAAAAGAATCAACATTCTGGTTTTCCTCTGAACTTTTAACCCAGAGAAAGAACACGCAGGAAGAGCTGGGGCCCGCCTGGTTCTCTG
>NW_010412859.1:1278-1497 GCF_000710305.1 Buceros rhinoceros silvestris | reverse complement strand
CACTGACTGTTGTCGTTGTTGTTGTTGTTGTTATTGTCGTTACTCCTCAGACTGACACCTGGGGGCTGTTCGCAGGTGCTGGGACACCCCCACCTCTGGGAGCCAGGGATGCAGGAGGGGCTTGGGGTGATGCCGCCATGCTCCAAGCTGTCACCTCCCGTGCAGGGGCCGGGGCGGCTGTGCAGGAGGAGGGGGCTCAGGGGGAGCTGCCACCCGAGC
>NW_010412859.1:506-1022 GCF_000710305.1 Buceros rhinoceros silvestris | reverse complement strand
GGCTGGGCGGCTGTGCAGGAGGAGGGGGCGCAGGGGGAGCTGCCCCCCGAGCAGGGCCCTTTGGGTGCAGGAGCCAAACCCTCCCGCCAGGTCACTGGCCGGGGGCTGGTGCTGGCCTGAGCTTGCAGTGTCACACAAAGGACCACATCCAGGACATGGAGCTGGCCTTGCAGGGAGCAGCTGGGGTCAACTCCTTGGTTATCCCGGTTACCCAGTTATCCCAGTTTACCCACCGCCAGGGCTGGGGTCCCCATCACGGCCATGGTTGCCACCACAGCTGGGTGGAGTCCCTGTCATCCCGTGATCCCAGGAAGGCAACAGCAGCCAGAGTTCTCACCTGCCTCCAGCCACAGGGTGACCACAGGTGACACCCCACCAGCTGAGGCCACGCCACCCCCAGTGGGGTGTCCCCCTGATAACCCACACCCCCACAGCCCCGCCAGGGACATCCACAGCCCAAAGCACTCCCCGGGAAGGCAAAAGTGGGGGCAAAGCTCCCTGTTGGGAGCCCAGGGG
>NW_010412859.1:0-338 GCF_000710305.1 Buceros rhinoceros silvestris | reverse complement strand
GCCCAGCCCTGGGAGTAAACTTATTTTCAGCCTCCGTTGGTCAAACAACGATGCCATTTTTTTTCCTGACCTTTTCCCCTTTGTTTTTTCAGAAAGGGAAGGTCTGCAGAAGGTGGAAAATAATCAGGTTTTGGACCTGGGATAAAAAATGGCTGGAGTAGGTTGGGCTGACTCCTTATAATTAATAGTGTGCCTCGTAATAGGATTCTCCAGCCTTCGGTGCTCCCTGGAAACACCTTTTTACATAAGATATTGCTCACGACGGAGCGGCAGCGTTTTGATTTATGGGGTTTTGGCCAACAAGAAGCATCTGAGGGGCCGGTCTGGCCGGTGGGAGG
>NW_010412858.1:722-1044 GCF_000710305.1 Buceros rhinoceros silvestris | reverse complement strand
GGCACATGCTCGCTCGACTCATGAGCTGGCAAGATAAAATAAATATAAATAAATTAATTCTGTCCCGACCCAGAGGACCCCACGTGGAAAGACCGCCCAGAATCTCCTCAGGCTGGTTTTGGCTATGGTTTTGCTTCCCCACATGAGCAGGGTCCTGGTGGATCCAGCCCTGCCAAGGACCTGAACCCCCCACCGCAGCCTACGGGGGCCCCAAGACCGACCTCATCCCCACCCCAGAATCTCCCAGCTCTCCTCAGAGACCCCGGCGGATTTCCCCAGCCCTCGTTTCCCAGGTCCAAGGAGCCAGTCGGGGGGTTGTGAA
>NW_010412858.1:0-364 GCF_000710305.1 Buceros rhinoceros silvestris | reverse complement strand
CGCCTCCCCAGCAGCTTCCCGCTCGCCCCCCAGCACCCCATGGCCAGGGGTGCTCCGGGACACCCCGTAACCCGCCCACACCCCGGGGCATGGCCCGGCCACTGCACCCCACTGCCCAGCCCCGGCCCACGGGGAGGAAGCTCCTGTCCCCAGGATGCTCCCAGCACCCCGGGGTGCTCTGGCCCCCAGGATGCTCTTGCCCACCCAAAGGGATGCTCTGGCCCCCCAAGGGTGCTCCCAGCCCCCCGATGACCCAGGCCCCAGCCGCGAGGTCCTGCACGTGCTGTCGAGGCGTTGGGGCTGTGGCAGCCCGTGGGCCTCCCTTGGCCGTCCCCGCCTCCAGGCATCGCTCAGGAATAGGACG
>NW_010412857.1:17653-17918 GCF_000710305.1 Buceros rhinoceros silvestris | reverse complement strand
TCTACCTTATACTAGCAATAAATCTTGAATTTTTGTCAAATCAAACGGTGTTAAATATATTAATCTGCAACAGTGGTCGTTTGTAAGGACAGCAGTAAGATTTCCTTTTAGCAAAGGATTTCCACAGCTCTGCAGAGGAACCTGTAACTCATGCAGGAGAACCATCTCTTCTGTATAATACAACACTGATGGCATGAAGATCGTGGACTCCAGCCTCTGGCTACTGCACTTTACATTATAGTCTTTCCTTGTGAGGGAAAACTGT
>NW_010412857.1:16332-17439 GCF_000710305.1 Buceros rhinoceros silvestris | reverse complement strand
CCATCTCCTTAACATTTTTTTGTTGATTGTTTTTCATTGGTTGTTTTTTGGTTTAGGTGTTTTTTCTTTTTTTAATAATTCATTTGATGTTTCTGTAAAAGGCTTAAAAAAGGATTTGTTTTTAAACTGTTGTGGTGGGCTGACCTTGGCTGGCTGCCAGACACCCACTCACCTACTCTCTCATCCCTCTCCATTCCTTCCAGAGCAGGTTGAAAAAAGCTTGTGGGTCCAAGATGAAGAGAGGAAGACAGCTTACCAGTTACCATCACAGGCAAACCAGACTTGATTAAGGGGAAAATTAATTTAATTTATTGCTAATTAAAAATAGAGTAGGAATGTGAGAAACAAGGGGTCAAGACAAATGACAGGGAGGGCACAGTCATCAATTATAGTCACAGGCATACAGACTCGATGTGGGGAAACAATGACAGTTGAATAACAAAACCACTACCAATTAATTTACTAATGTAATCAGAGTAGGATAATGAGAAATACAACCAGATCTTAAAAACACCTTCCCCCAACCTCTCCCTTCTTCCCAAGTTCAACTTCATTCCTCCATTCCTGACTATTCTACCTTCTCCCTTCCCAGGCAACTCAGGGAGGGCAGGGAGTCAGGGTTTGTGGTTAGTACACACACTACAGAAGAAAAATGTTCTCCGTGATATTCTCCACAGGCTGAAAGAGAATCTCTGTTCTGGCACCTGGTCCAGCTCCTCCCTCTCCTTCACCAACCTTGATGTCTGCGTATTAATTTCTCTCACATATTTCTCTCAGAGCTGCCTCTGTCCTGGTTTAAGATAAACAGAATTGGTTTGGTTTTGATGGACACATCAAACCGCCAGTGGTGTATTCCTCCCATATACATCAATGCATCTCTGGCTGTGGAGCTTTTGGCAAGATGGCGATTCTTTAAGGACAGTGTGCAGATAGAACCCATGTCTTTTTTCACCTGCACTCAGAGCAGTCACAACCCCCCTTTTCTACTTGCCACTTGGACTGCTGCAATCTCTATTGTCACTTTCGCCTCAGGGTTGCTCTGCACCACCGCTCTCTCAGCTGCTGTGACTGCCAACACCACCACTTTTCCTGACTGTTGCAACTGTC